>NW_012297583.1:0-4278 GCF_000151885.1 Dipodomys ordii | reverse complement strand
GTGGGGAAGCAGATGAAGCAGAAGCAGGAGAAGCAGAAGCATAAGAATCCGAAGAAGCTGAAGCAGAACCTGAAGCAGAAGGAGAAGCAGGAGAAGCAGAAGAAGCAGAATCTGGAGAAGCAGAAGGAGAAGCAGAAGTCGAAAGAGAAGCAAAAGCAGAAGGAGAAGCAGAAGGAGAAGCAGAACAAACAGAAGAATCAGAAGCAGTAGCAGAAGAAGCTGAAGATGTAGAAGCAGAAAAAGAAGCACAAGAAATAGCAGAAGAACGAGAAGGAGAAGGAGAAAGAGAAGGAGAAGCCGAAGGAGAAGTAAAAAGATAATCAGGAAAAGCAGAAGAAGCAGAAGCAGACGGGGAATTAGAAGAAGGAGAAGCAGAAGCAGAAGAAGAAGCATAAGGAAAAGCACAAGGAGAAGGAGACGCAGAAGGAGAAACAGGAGAAGCAGAAGAAGCAGAAGCAGAAGGAGAAGAACTAAAGAGAAGAAGCAGAAGCAGAAGAAGCAGAAGCAGATATAGAAAGAGAAGCCGACAAAGAAAAGCAGAACGAGAAGCAGGAGAAGGAGAAGAAGCAGAAGCGGGAGAAGCAGAAGAATAAAAAGAAACAGGAGAAGGAGCAGAAGCCGAAGGAGAAGCAGAAGGAGAAGCAGATAGAGAAGAAGGAAAAGCAGAAAAAGTAGAAGTAGGAGAAGCAGAAGCAGAAGAAACAGGAGAAGGACAAGAAGTAGAAGCAGAAGGAGAAGCAGAAACAGAAGGAGAAGCAGGAAGAGAAGGAGGGGAAGCAGAAGAAGCAGAAGCAGAGAAGCAGAAGCATAAGAATCCGAAGAAGCAGAAGCAGAACCTGAAGCAGAAGGAGAAGCAGGAGAAGCAGAAGAAGCAGAATCTGGAGAAGCAGAATGAGCAGCAGAAGGAGAAGCAGAAAGAGAAGCAGGTAAAGCAGAATAAGAAGAAGCAGAAGAAGAATCAGAAGGAGAAGCAGAAGAAGGAGAAGGAGAAGCAGAAGCAGAAGAAGATGCAGAAGGAGAAGCAGGAGAAGCAGAAGAAGCAGAAGCAGAAGGAGAAGCAGGAAAAGCAGAAGAAGCTCAAGCAAAAGGAGAAGCAAAAGAAAGAGAAGGAGAAGCAGAGGCAGAAGAAGAAGCATAAGGACAAGCACAAGCAGAAGGAGATGCAGAAGGAGAAGCAGGAGAAGCAGAAGAAGCAGAAGCTGAAGGAGAAGCAGAAGTAGGAGAAGGAGAAGGAGGAGAAGCAGAAGGACAAGCAGAAGCGGAATGAGAAGCAGAAAGAGAAGCAGGAGAAGTACAAGATGCAGAAGCAGGAGAAGCCGAAAGAGAAGAAGTAGAAGAAGCAGAAACTGAAGCAGAAGGAGAAGCAGAAGCAGAAGGAGAAGCAGCAGAAGAAGTAGAACCGGAAATTCAGGCAGGAGAAACAGAAGAAGCAGAAGCAGAAAGAGAAGCAAAAAGAGAAGCAGAAAGAGAAGTAGAAGAAGCAGCAGAAGGAGAAGTAGCAGAAGAAGCAGAAAAACAAGCAGGAGAAGCAGAAGCAGAAAGAGAAGTAGAAGCAGAAGAATCAGAAGAAGCAGAAGCAGAAGAAGAAGCAGTAGAAGCACAAGAAGCAGAAGCATGAGAAGCAGAAGCAGAAGATAAAGAAGAAGCATAAGAAGCAGAAGCTGAAGCAGAGGGAGAAACAGAAGAAGGAGAAGGAGCAGCAGAAGGAGATGCAGAAGGAGAAAGAGAAGCAGAAACAGAAGGAGAAGGAGGAGGAGAAGTTGGAGAATCAGAAGAAGCAGAAGCAGAAGCAGAAAGAGAAGCAGAAGAAGGAGAAGGAGAAGCAGAAGTAGAAGGACAAGCAGGAGAAGCAGAAGAAGCAGAAGCGGGAGAAGCAGCAGCAGAAGAAGAAACAGAAGAAGGAGAAGGAGCGGAAGGAGAAGCAGAAGTAGAAGGAGAAGCAGAAAGAGAAGTAGAAGAAGCAGTAGCAGGAGAAGCAGAAGGAGAAGAAACAGAAGAAGCCCAAGAAGCAGAAGGAGAACCTGAAGCAGAAGGTGAAGCAGAAGCAGCAGAAGCTGGAAAAGCAGAAGCAGAAGAAATAGAACAAGCAGAAGAAGCAGTAGCAGAAGCAGAACGAGAAGCAGAAGAAGAAGAAGGGGAAAGAGAAGGAGTAGGAGTAGGAGGAGCAGAAGCATAATTAGAAGCAGAAAGAGAAGCAGAAGGAGAAACGAAGAAGCGAAACAGGAGAAGAAGAAGCAGAAACAGAATGAGAAGCACAAGAAGGAGAAATTGAAGGAGAAGGAGAATGAGACGGAGAAGCAGAAAGAGAAGTAGGAGAAGCAGAAGAAGAAGAAGCAGGAGAAGCAGAAGCAGAAGAAACAGAAGAAGGAGAAGAGCAGAAGCAGAAGCAGAAGGAGAAGGAGAAGCAGAAGAAGCAGAAGCTGAAGCAGAAGAAGAAGAAACAGAAAAAGCAGAAGAAGCAGAAGAAGAAGCAGCAGGAGAAGCAGAAGAAGAAGAAGGAGAAGGAGAACGAGAAGTATTAGGAGTAGGAGAAACAGAAGGATAAGCTGAAGCAGAAAGAGAAGGAGAATGAGAAGGAGAAGCAGAAGAAGCATATGCAGGAGAAGCAGAAGCAGAATGAAAAGCAGAAGAAGGAGAAATTGAAACAGAAGAAGATGCAGAATAAGAAGCAGAAGCAGAAGGAGAAGCAGAAGAAGGAGAAGGAGAAGCAGAAGGATAAGCATAAAGAGAAACAGAAGGAGAAGCAGGAGAAGCAGCAGAAGCAGGAGAAGCAGAAGCAGAAGAAGAAGAAGAAGAAGCAGAAAGAGAAGTAGAAACAGAAGGAGAAGCAGAAATAGAAGGAGAAGAAGCCGAAGAAGCAGAAGCAGAACCTGAAGCAGAAGGAGAAGCAGGAGAAGCAGAAGAAGCAGAATCTGGAGAAGAAGAAGGAGAACCAGAAGGAGAAGTAGAAGCAGAAAGAGAAGCAAAAGCAGAAAGAGAAGCAGAAGGAGAAACAGAAGAAACAGAAGAAGCAGAAGCTGTAGCAGAAGAAGCTGAAGATGCAGAAGCAGAAAGAGAAGCAGAAGGAATAGCAGAAGAACGAGAAGGAGAAGGAGAAACAGAAGGAGAAGCAGAAGGATAAGCAGAAAGAGAATCAGGAAAAGCAGAAGAAGCAGAAGCAGACGGAGAAGCAGCAGAAGAAGAAACAGAAGAAGGAGAAGGAGCAGAAGCCGAAGGAGAAGCAGTAGCAGAAGGAGAAGCAGAAAGAGAAGCAGGAAAAGCAGAAGTAGCAGAAGCAGGAGAAGCAGAAGCAGAAGAAACAGGAGAAGGACAAGGAGCAGAAGCAAAAGGAGAAGCAGAAACAGAAGGAGAAGCAGAAAGATAAGGAGGGGAAGCAGAAGAAGCAGAAGCAGGAGTAGCAGAAGCATAAGAATCCGAAGAAGCAGAAGCAGAACCTGAAGCAGAAGGAGAAGCAGGAGAAGCAGAAGAAGCAGAATCTGGAGAAGCAGAATGACAAGCTGAAGGAGAAGCAGAAGCAGAAAGAGAATCAAAAGCAGAAGGAGAAGCAGAAGAAACAGAAGAAGCAGAAGCAGTAGCAGTTGCAGCTGAAGGAGAAGCAGAAGGAAAAGCAGGAGAACAAGAAGGAGAAAGAAACAGAAGCAGAAGGACAAGGAGAAGCAGAAGGAGAAGCAGAAGAAGCAGAAGGAGAAGAAGAAGGAGAAACACAAGCAGAAGAAGCAGCACAAGGAGAAGCAGAAGCAGAAGAAGATGCATAAGGAGAAGCAGGAGAAGCAGGAGAAGCAGAAGCAGAAGGAGAAGTAGAAGTAGGATAAGGAGAAGGAAGAGCCGCAGAAGCAATAGGAGAAGCAGAAGGAGAAGCAGAAGCAGAATGAGAAGAAGAAAGAGAAGGAGTGGAAGCAGAAGAAGCAGGAAAAGAAGAAGCAGAATAATGATAAGAAGAAGAAGAAGAAGAAGAAGAAGAAGAAGAAGAAGAAGAAGAAGAAGAAGAAGAAGAAGAAGAAGAAGAAGAAGAAGAAGAAGAAAAGTAGAAGAAGAAGAAGAAGAAGAAGAAGAAGAAGAAGAAGAAGAAGAAGAAGAAGGAGAAGCATAAGGAGAAGAATTAGAAGCAGAAGCAGGAGAAGCAGAAGCAGAAGAAAAAGAATAAGCATAAGAAGAAGAATCAGAGGGAGAAGCAGAAAAAGGAGAAGGAGCAGCAGAAGGAGAAGCAGAAGGAGAATCAGAAGGAGAAGAAGAAGAAGGAGAAGCAGAAGCAGAAGAAGAAGCAGAAGAAGAAGCAGA
>NW_012297582.1:0-4279 GCF_000151885.1 Dipodomys ordii | reverse complement strand
GAAGAAGGAGAAGGAGAAGCAGATTGTTTTGAAGAAGATGCAGAAGGAGAAGCAGGAGAAGCAGAAGAAGCAGAAGCAGAAGGAGAAGAAGGAAAAGCAGAAGAAGCAGAAGCAAAAGGAGAAGCAAAAGAAGGAGAAGTAGAAGCAGAAGCAGTAGAAGAAGCATAAGGACAAGCACAAGCAGAAGGAGATGCAGAAGGAGAAGCAGGAGAAGCAGAAGAAGCAGAATCTGGAGAAGCAGAAGGAGAAGCAGAAGCAGAAAGAGAAGCAAAAGCAGAAGGAGAAGCAGAAGAAACAGAAGAAGCAGAGGCAGTAGCAGAAGAAGCAGAAGATGCAGAAGCAGAAGGAGAAGCAGAAAGAGAAGCAGAAGAAGGAGCAGGAGAAAGAAAAGCAGCAGGAGAAGCAGAAAGAGCAGCAGAAGGAGAAGCAGGAGATGCAGAAACAGGAGAAGCAGAAGCAGAAGAAACAGGAGAAGGACAAGAAGCACAAGCAGAAGGAGAAGCAGAAGCAGAAGGAGAAGCAGAAAGAGAAGGAGGGGAAGCAGAAGAAGCAGAAGCAGGAGAAGTAGAAGCATAAGAATCCGAAGAAGCAGAAGCAGAACCTGAAGCAGAAGGAGAAGCAGGAGAAGGAGAAGAAGCAGAATCTGGAGAAGCAGAATGAGAAGCTGAAGTAGAAGCAGAAGCAGAAGCAGAAAGAGAATCAAAAGCAGAAGGAGAAGCAAAAGACACAGAAGAAGCAGAAGCAGTAGCAGTTGCAGCAAAAGCAGAAGGAGAAGCAGAAGGAAAAGCAGAAGAACGAGAAGCAGAAGGAGAATCAGAAGGAGAAGCAGAAGGAGAAGCAGAAGGAGAAACAGAAGCATAAGAAGCAGCAGAAGGAAAAGCAGAAGCAGAAGAAGATGCATAAGGAGAAGCAGGAGAAGCAAAAGAAGCAGAAGTAGAAGGAGAAGTAGAAGTAGGAGAAGGAGAAGGAAGCGCCGCAGAAGCAATAGGAGAAGCAGAAGGAGAAGCAGAAGAAGAATGAGAAGCAGAAAGTGAAGCAGTAGAAGCAGAAGAAGCAGGAAAAGAAGAAGCAGAAGAAAGAGAAGAAGAAGAAGAAGAAGAAGAAGAAGAAGAAGAAGAAGAAGAAGAAGAAGAAGAAGAAGAAGAAGAAGAAGAAGAAGAAGAAGAAGAAGAAGAAGAAGAAGGAGAAGGAGAAGGAGAAGGAGAAGCATAAGGAGAAGACGTAGAAGCAGAAGAAGCAGAAGCAGGAGAAGCAGAAGCAGTACAAAAAGAATAAGCATAAGAAGAAGAATCAGAGGGAGAAGCAGAAGAAGGAGAAGGAGCAACAGAAAGAGAAGTAGAAGGAGAATCAGAAGGAGAAGCAGAAGAAGGAGTAGCAGAAGAAGCAGCAGAAGGAGAAGCAGAAGCAGAAGAAGATGCAGAACGAGAAGCAGGAGAAGCAGAAGAAGCAGAAGCAGAAGGAGAAGCAGAAGCAGAAGTGAGTAAGCAGAAGCAGAATGAGATTTTTTTAAGAGAAACAGTAGAAGCCGAAGAAGCAAAAGCAGAAGAAGAAGAAGGAGAAAGAGAAGGATTAGGAGTAGGAGGAGCAGAAGCAGAATTAGAAGCAGAAACAGAAGGAGAAGCAGAAATAGAAGCAGAAGAAGCCGAAAAAGCAAAAGCAGAACTTAAAGCAGAAGGAGAAGCAGGAGAACCAGAAGAAGCAGAATCTGGAGAAGAAGAAGGAGAACCAGAAGGAGAAGCAGAAGCAGAAAGAGAAGCAAAAGCAGAAGGAGAAGCAGAAGGAGAAGCAGAAGAAACAGAAGAAGCAGAATCAGTAGCAGAAGAAGCTGAAGATGCAGAACCAGAAAGAGAAGCAGAAGGAATAGCAGAAGAACGAGAAGGAGAATCAGAAGGAGAAGCAGAAGGAGAAGCAGGAAAAGCAGAAGAAACAGAAGCAGACGGAGAAGCAGAAGAAGGAGAAGGAGAAGCCGAAGGGGAAGAAGAAGCAGAAGGAAAAGCACAAGCAGAAGGAGATGCAGAGGGAGAAGCTGGAGATGCAGAAGAAGCTGAAGCACTAGGAGAAGAAGAAGGAGAAGAATCAGAATCAGAAGAAGCAGAAGCAGAATGAGAAAGATAAGCCGACGAAGAGAAGCAGAACGAGAAGCAGTAGCAGAAGAAGCAGAAGCGGGAGAAGCAGATGAAGAAACGGAAGAAGGAGAAGGAGCAGAAGCAGAAGGAGAAGCAGAAAGAGAAGCAGGAAAAGCAGAAGAAGCAGAAGCAGGAGAAGCAGAAGGAGAAGAAACAGGAGAAGGACAAGAAGCAGAAGCAGAAGGAGAAGCAGAAACAGAAGGAAAAGCAGAAACAGAAAGAGGGGAAGCCGAAGAAGCAGAAGCAGGAGAAGCAGAAGCATAAGAATCTGAAGAAGCAGAAGCAGAACCTGAAGCAGAAGGAGAAGCAGGAGAAGCAGAAGAAGCCGAATCTGGAGAAGCAGAATGAGAAGCTGAAGTATAAGCAGAAGCAGAAGCAGAAAGAGAATCAAAAGCAGAAGGAGAAGCAGAAGAAACAGAAGAAGCAGAAGCAGTAGCAGTTGCAGCAGAAGCAGAAGGAGAAGCAGAAGGAAAAGCAGAAGAACGAGAAGGAGAAGGAGACACAGAAGGAGAAGCAGAAGGAGAATCAGAAGGAGAAGCAGAAGGAGAAGCAGAAGGAGAAACAGAAGCAGAAGAAGCAGTAGAAAGAGAAGAAGAAGCAGAAGAAGATGCAGAAGGAGAAGCATTAGAAGCAGAAGAAGCAGAAGCAGAAGGAGAAGTAGAAGAAGGAGAAGGAGAAGGAAGAGCCGCAGAAGCAATAGGAGAAGCAGAAAGAGAAGCAGAAGAAGAATGAGAAGCAGAAAGAGAAGCAGTAGAAGCAGAAGAGGCAGGAAAATCAGAATCAAAAGAAAGAGAAGAAGAAGACGACGACGAAGAAGAAGAAGAAGCAGCAGCATAAGGAGAAGCATAAGGAGAAGTATAAGGAGAAGTAGTAGAAGCAGAAGAAGCAGAAGCAGGAGAAGCAGAAGCAGAAGAAAAAGAATAAGCAAAAGAAGCAGAAGCAGAAGCAGTGGGAGAAGCAGAAGAAGGAGAAGGAGAAGGAGCAGCAGAAGGAGAAAGAGAAGCAGAAAGAGAAGCAGAAACAGAAGTAAAACAAGAAGGAGAAGCAGGAGAATCAGAAGAAGCAGAAAGAGAAGGAGAAGAAGGAGAAGCAGAAGTAGAATCAGAAGAAACAGAAGAAGAAGAAGAAACAGAAGCGAAAGAAACAGAAGAAGGAGAAGAGCAGAAGCAGAAGCAGAAGGAGAAGCAGAAGCAGAAGGAGAAGCAGAAAGAGAAGCAGGAGAAGCAGAAGAAGCAGGAGAAGCAGAAGCAGAAGAAACAGGAGAAGCCGAAGAAGCAGAAGCAGAATCCGAAGCAGAAGGAGAAACAGAAGCACAATCTGAAGCAGAAGCAGAAGAAACAGAAATAGTAGAATAAGCAGAAGCAGAAGCACCAGGAGAAGCAGAAGAAGAAGAAGGAGAAGGCGAATGAGAAGGATTAGGAGTAGGAGAAGCAAAAGGATAAGCAGAAGCAGAAAGAGACGCAGAAGGAGAAGCAGCAAGACAAGTAGGAGAAGCAGGAGAAGCAGAAGAAATAGAAGACGCAGAAGCAGAATGAGAAGCAGACGGAGAAATTGAAGCAGAAGCAGAAGGAGAAGCAGAAGCAGAAGGAGAAGCAGAAGAAGGAGAAAGAGAAGGAGAAGCAGAACGAGAAGCAGAACGAGAAGCAGGAGAAGCCGAAGCAGGAGAAGCAGAAGCAGGAGAAGCAGAAGCAGAAGAAACAGAAGAAGGAGAAGCAGAAGCAGAAGGAGAAGCAGAAACAGAAGGAAAAGCAGAAAGAGAAGCAGGAGAAGCAGAAAAAGCAGCAGCAGGAGAAGCAGAAGCAGAAGAAGCCGAAAAAGCAAAAGCAGAACCTGAAGCAGAAGGAGAAGAAGGAGAAGCAGAAGAAGCAGAATCTGGAGAAGCAGAAGGAGAAGCACAAGCAGAAAGAGAAATAGTAGAATAAGCAGAAGCAGAAGCAGCAGGAGAAGCAGAAGAAGAAGATGGAGAAGGCGAGAGAGAACCAAAATCAGAAGGAGAAGCAGAAGAAACAGAAGAAACAGAAGCAGTAGCAGAAGAAGCTGAAGATGTAGAAGCAGAAAAAGAAGCACAAGAAATAGCAGAAGAACGAGAAGGAGAAGGAGAAACAGAAGGAGAAGCAGAAGCAGAAGCAGAAAAAGAATCAGGATGATGAATT
>NW_012297581.1:0-4279 GCF_000151885.1 Dipodomys ordii | reverse complement strand
CAGTCCCCCGCTGTGTCCCGCTGTGTACCCCGCTGTGTCCAGCTGGGTCCTCTCTTTGTCCCTCGCTGTCTCCTGCTTTGTCCCACGCTGTGTCCGGCTGTGACCCGCTGTGTCCTCGCTGTGTCCCCTGCTGTGTCCCGCTGTGTTCCCCGCTGTGACACGCTGTGTCCCGCTGTGTCCCCCACTGTGTCCCTGCTGTCTCCCCGCTGTGTCCCACTGTGTCCCGCTGTGTCCCGCTGTGCCCCCACTATGTCCCGTTGTGTCCACAGTGTGTATCACGCTATGTAACGCTGCCTCCCCGCTGTATCGATGCTGTGTCCCGTTGTGTCCCGCTGTGTCCTCGCTGTGTTCCCCACTGTGTCTCGCTGTGTCCCCCGCTGTGTCCCCCGCTGTGTCCTCGCTGTGTCTCTTGTTGTGTCCCGCTGTGTCCTCACTGGGTAGCCCACTGTGTCCAGCTGTGTCCCCCGCTGTCACCCGCTGGGTCCCGCTGTGTCCCGCTGTGTCCCCCGCTTTATCTTGCTGTGTCCCGCAGTGTCCCCGCTGTGTCCCGCTGTGTAACACTGTGTCCCGTGGTGTCCCATTTTGTCCCACGCTGTGTCCCCAGCTGCGTGCCCTCTGTGTCGCCGCTGTGTCCCCTCTCTGTCCTCTGCTGTCCCCCGCTGTGTCCCCCGCTGTGTCCCCCACTGTGACCCTCTGTGTCCCACTGTGTCCCCCGCTGTGTCCCCACTGTGTGCCCCCTGTTTCCCACTGTGTACCCCGCTGTGTCCAGCTGTGTTCCCGCTGTGTCCCGCTGTGTCCCGCTGTGACCCGCTGTGTTCCCAACTGTGTCCCGCTGTGTACCCCTCTGTGTCCCCCTCTGTGTCCCGCTGTGTTCCCCGCTGTGTCCCGCTGTGTCCCCCGCTGTGTCCCTGCTGTGTCCCCGCTGTGTCCTGCTGTATACTGTTGTGTCCCCCGCTGAGTCCCGCTGTGTCCCAGCTGTGTCCCGCTGTGTCCCGCTGTGTCCCCCGCTTTGTCCCGCTGAGTCCCCTCTGTGTCGCCGCTGTGTCCCGCTGTGTCCTCGCTGTGTCCCCCGCTGTCTGCCGCTTTGTCCCCGCTGTGTCCCTAGCTGTGTCCCGCTGTGTCCCACTGTGGACCCCGCTGTGTCCCACTATGTTCCCGCAGTGTCCCCGCTGTGTCCCGCTGTGTCCCGCTGGGTACTCTCTGTGTCCCCCGCAGTGTCCCGTTGTGTCCCCAGCTATGCACCCTGCTGTGTCCCTCTGTGTCCCCGCTGTAACGACGCTGGGTCCCGCTGGGTCCCGCTATGTCCTCCATGTGTTCCCCGCTGTGTCCCGTTGTGTCCCCAGTTGTGTACCTCGCTGTGCCCCGCTGTGTCCCCGCTGTATCGACGCTGGGTCCCGCTGGGTCCCGCTGTGTCCTCCCTGTGTCCCCCGCTGTGTCCCGCTGTGTCCCACTGTGTCCGCCACTGTGTCCCACGCTGTGTTCCGCTGTGTCCTCGCTGTGTCCCGCTCTATCCCGCTGTGTCCTCGCTCTGTCCCCCGGTTTGTCCCGCTGTGTCCCCGCTGTGTCCCAAGCTGTGTCCCGCTGTGTACCCCACTGTGTCCCCCTCTGTGTCCCGCTGTGTCCCCCGCTGTGTCCCGCTGTGTCCCGCTGTGTCCCCCGCTGTGTCCCTGCTTTGTCCCCGCTGTGTCCTGCTGTATACTGCTGTGTCCCCCGCTGAGTCCTGCTGTGTCCCCGCTGTGTCCCGCTGTGTTCCCCATGTGTCCCCCGCTGTGTCCCACCGTGTCCCACTGTGTTCCCCACTGTTTCCCCCGCTGTGTCCGGCTGTGTCGCCCGCTGTGTCCCGATGTGTCCACTGCTGTGTCCCCTCTGTGTCCCGCTTTTTCCCCGGCTGTGTCCCGCTGTGTCCTCACTGTGTACCCCGCTGTATCCCGCTGTGTCCTCGCTGTGTCCCCAGCTGTGTCCCGCTGTGTCCCCCGCTGTGTCCCGCTGTGTCCCGCTCTGTCCCGCAGTGTCCTGCTGTGACCCTCTCTGTCCCCGCTGTATTGACGCTGTGTCCCGGTGTGTCCCGCTGTGTCCGCGCTGTGTTTCCGGCTGTGTCCCGCTGTGTACCCCTCTGTGTCCCCCGCTGTGTCCCGCTGTGTCCCCTCTCTGTCCCCTACTCTCCCCCGATGTGTCCCCTGCTGTGTCTTGCTCTGTCGCACGCTTTGTCCCGCTGTGCCCCTGCAGTGTCCCCGCTGTGTCCCACTGTGTCACACTGTGTCCCGTGTTGTCCCGCTTTGTCCCCCGCTGTGACCTCGCAGTGTTTCCCGCTGTGTCCCGCTCTGTCCCCGCTGTGTCCCGCTGTGTCCCTCTGTGTCCCCGCTGTGTGCCCGCTGTGTCCCACTGTGTACCCCGCTGTGTCCAGCGGTGTCCTTTTGTGTCACGCTGTTTCCCCGCTGTGTCCCTGCTGTGTCCATCTGTGTACCTCGCTGTGTCCAGCTTTGTCCCCGCTGTGTCTCGCTGTGTCCCACGCTCTGTCCCACACTGTGTCCCGCAGTGTCCCCCGCTGTGTCCCGCTGTGTCCCCCACTGTGTCCCACTGTGTCCCTTGCTGAGTCCCCGCTGTGTCACCGCTGTGTCCTGCTGTTTCCTCGCTGTGTCCCCTGCTGTCTCCCTCTCTTTCCCCCGCTGTGTCTCTCGCTTTGTCCCCGCTGTGCTGTGTCCCACTGTGTCCCGCTGTGTCCGGCTGTGCCCCCACTGTGTCCCGTTGTGTCCACAGTGTGTACCATGCTGTGTAACGCTGTGTCCTCGCTGTGTTCCCCACTGTGTCCTGCTGTGTCCCCCGCTGTGTCCCCCACTGTCTCCAGCTCTGTCCTCCGCTGTGTCTCACGCTTTGTCCCCGCTGTGTCCCACTGTGTCCCACTGTGTCCAGCTGTGCCCCCACTGTGTCCCGTTGTGTCCACAGCTGTGTACCACGCTGTGTAACGCTGTGTGCCCGCTGTATCGACACTGTGTCCCGCTGTGTCCCCCGCTTTATCTTGCTGTGTCCCGCAGTGTCCCCGCTGTGTCTCGCTGTGTAACACTGTGTCCCGTGGTGTCCCACTTTGTCCCACGCTTTGTCCCCAGCTGCGTCCCCTCTGTGTCGCCGCTGTGTCCCTCTCTGTCCTCGCTGTGTCCCCCACTGTGTCCCGCTTTGTCTCCCGCTGTGTTCCGCTGTGTCCAGCTGTGTCCTCGCTGTGTCCCCCACTGTGTCCCGTTGTGTCCACAGCTGTGTACCACGCTGTGTAACGCTGTGTGCCCGCAGTATCGATGCTGTGTTCTGCTGAGTCCCGCTGGGCCCTCGCTGTGTTCCCCGCTGTGTCCCGCTGTGTCCACCGCTGTGTCCCCCGCTGTGTCCTCGCTGTGTCCCCCGCTGTGTCCCGCTGTGTCCTCGCTGTGTCCCCTGCTGTGTCCCGCTGTGTCCCCCGCTGTGTCCCGCTGTGTCCCCCGCTGTGTCCCGCTGTGTTCCGCTGTGTCCCCCGCTGTGTGCTGCTGTGTCCTCGCTGTGTCCCCCGCTGTGTCCCGCTGTGTCCTGTTGTGTCACGCTGTTTCCCCTGTGTGTCCCGGCTGTGTCCCTCTGTGTACCCCGCTGTGTCCAGCTTTGTCCTCTCTGTGTCTCGCTGTGTCCTACGCTCTGTCCCCCACTGTGACTCGCTGTGTCCCCCGCTGTGTCCCACTGTGTCCCGCTGTTTCCCCCGCTGTGTCCCGCTGTGTCCTGCTGTGTACTGCTGTGTCCCCCGCTGAGACGCGCTGTGTCCCCGCTGTGTCCCATGTGTCCTCGCTGTGTCCCCCGCTGTGTCCCGCTGTGTCCCCCCTTTTGCCCCCACTGTGTCCCGCTGTATCCCGCTGAGTCCCCCGCGGTGTGCCGCTCTGTCCCCCGCTGTGTCCCGCTGTGTCCCCCGCTGTGTCACGCTGTGTCCCCCGATGTGTCCCGCTGTGTCCCGCTGTGTCTCCCTCTGTGGGCCGCTGTGTCCTCACTGTGTCCCCTGCTGTGTCCCGCTGTGTCCTGTTGTGTCACGCTGTTTCCCCTCTGTGTCCCGGCTGTGTCCCTCTGTGTACCCCGCTGTGTCCAGCTTTGTCCCCACTGTGTCTCGCTGTGTCCCACGCTCTGTCCCCCACTGTGTCCCAATGTGTCTTCGCTGTGTCCCCTGCTGTGTCCCGCTGTGTCCCGCTGTGTCCTGAATGTGTACTGCTGTGTCCCCCTCTCAGACGCGCTGTGTCACAGCTGTGTCCCATGTGTCCTCGCTGTGTCCCCCGCGGTG
>NW_012297580.1:0-4279 GCF_000151885.1 Dipodomys ordii | reverse complement strand
TGTCCCCCGCTGAGTTCCGCTGTGTCCCGCTGCGTCCTCGCTGTGTCCCCCGCTGTGTCCCGCTGTGTCCCCGCTATGTCCCCAGCTGTGTTCCGCTGTGTCCCGCTCTGTACCCCGCTGTGTCTCGCTATGTTCCCGCAGTGTCCCGCTGTGTCCCGCTGTGTCCCGCTGTGTCCTCGCTGTGTCCCCCGCTGTGTCCTGTTGTGTCCCCAGCTGTGTACCTCGCTGTGTCCCACTGTGTCCCCGCTGTATCAAGGCTGGATCCCGCTGGGTCCTGCTGTGTCCTCCCTGTGTCCCCCGCTGTGTCCTGCTGTGTCCGCCATTGTGTCCCGCTGTGTCTACAGCTTTGTCCCCACTGTGTCCCGATGTGTCCCGCTGTGTCCTCGCTGTGTCCCACGCTGTGTTCCGCTGTGGCTTCGCTTTTTTCCCCCAGTGTGTCCCGCTGTGTCCACAGTGTGTACCACGCTGTGTAACGCTGTCTCCCCGCTGTGTCGACGCTGTTTCCCGTTGTGTCCCGCTGTGTACCCCTCTGTGTCTCCCGCTGTGTCTCGCTGTGTCCCCCGCTGTGTCCATGCTCTTTCCCCTCTGTGTCCCGCTGTGTCGCGCTGTGTATTGCTGCGTCCCCTGCTGAGTCCCGCTGTGTCCCAATGTGTCCTCGCTCTGTCCCCCGCTGTGTACTTTCAGTGTCCTGCTGGGTCCCGCTGTGTCCCCTCTGTGTCCCGCTCTGTCCTTGCTGTGTCCCCCACTGTGTGCCGCTGTGTCCTCGCTGTTTCCCCGCTGTGTCCCTGCTGTGTGCCTCTGTGTACCCCGCTGTGTCCAGCTTTGTACCCGCTGTGTCTCGCTGTGTCCCACGCTCTGTCCCACACTGTGTCCCGCAGTGTCCCCCGCTGTGTCCCACTGTGTCCCCCGCTGTGTCCCGAAGTGTCCCCCGCTGAGTCCCTGTTGTGTCGCCGCTGTGTCCCGCTGTGTCCTCGCTGTGTCCCCCGCTGTGTCCTTCTTTGTTCCTCCTGTGTACCCCGCTGTGTCCCGCTGTGTCCCCCACTGTGTCCCGCTGTGTCCCCTGCTGTGTCCCCACTGTGTCACGCTTTGTATTGCTGTGTCCGGCTGTGTCCTCGCTCTGTCTCCCTCAGTGTCCAACTGTGTCACGCTCTGTCCCCTCTGTGTCCCTCTGTGTCCAGCTCTGTCCCCGCTGTGTGTCCGCTGTGTCCCGCTGTGTACCCTTCTGTGTCCAGCTGTGTCCCCTCTGTGTCCCGCTGTGTCCCTTCTCTGTCCCCCGCTGTCCACCGCTGTGTCTCCTGGCTGTGTCCCGCAGTGTCCCCGCTGTGTCCCGCTGTGTCCTACTGTGTCCCGTGGTGTCCCGCTTTTTTCCATCTATGTCCCCTGCTGAGTCCCCTCTGTGTCCCCGCTGTGTCCAGCTGTGTCCTCGCTGTGTCCTCTGCTGTCTCCCGCTTTGTCCCACGCTGTGTCCTACTGTGTCCCACTGTGTCCCTGCTGTGTCCCCAGCTGTGTCCCGCTGTGTCCTGCTGTGTCCCCCGCTGTGACCTGCTGTGTCCCGCTGTGTCCCCGTTGTGTCCCCGTTGTGTCCCGCTGTGCCCCGCAGTGTCCCGCTGTGTCCCGCTCTGTACCCCACTGTGTCCCCCGCTGAGTCCTCTATGTGTCGCCGCTGTGTCCCGCTGTGTCCTCGCTGTGTCCCCTGCTGTCTCCCGCTTTGTCCCACACTGTGTCCTGCTGTGTCCCGCTGTGTCCTCGCTGTATCCCCCGCTGTGTCCTGCTGTGTTCCCGCTGTGTCCCAAGCTGTGTCCCGCTGTGTCCCGCTGTGTGCCCCGCTGTGTCCCACTATGTTCCCGCAGTGTCCCCGCTGTGTCCCCGCTGTGTCCCGCAGTGTCCCCGCTGTGTTCCCCGCTGTGTCCCTCTGTGTCCCCCGCTGTGTCTCGCTGTGTCTACTTCTGTGTCCCCAATGTGTCCCTCTGTGTCTCGCTGTGTCCCGCTGTGTCCTCGCTGTTTCCCACGCTGTGTACTGCTGTGTCCTCCCTGTGCCCCCCGCTGTGTCCCGCTGTGTCCCACTGTGTCCTCGCTGTGTCCCCCTCTGTGTCCCGCTGTGTCCCCCGCCGTGTCCGGCTGTGTCCCGCTGTGTCCCGCTGTGTCCCCCACTGTGTCCCGTTGTCTCATCAGCTGTGTACCCCGCTGTGTCCCGCCGTGCTCCCGCTGTATCGACACTTTGTCCCGCTGGGTCCTGCTGTGTCGTCTCTGTGTTCCCCACTGTGTCCCGCAGTATCCCCCGCTGAGTCCCCCTGTGTCACCGCTGTGTCCCTCTGTGTCCCCGCTCTATCGACGCTGTGTCCCGCTGTGTCCCGCTGTGTCCTCTCTTTGTTCTCCGCTGGGTCCCGCTGTGTCCCCCGCCGTGTCTCTCGCTGTGTCCCTCTGTGTCCCCGGCTGGGTCCGGCTGTGTCTTGCTGTGTCTCCCGCTGTGTCCTTGCTGTGTCCCCGCTGTGTCCCGATGTGTCCCGCAGTGTCCCCAGCTGAGTCCCGCTGTGTCACCGCTTTGTCCCGCTGTGTCCTCGCTGTGTCCCCCACTGTGTCACGCTTTGTCCCTGCTGTGTCCCCCGCTGTGTCCCGCTTTGTCTCCGCTGTGTCCTGCTGTGTCCCCCGCTGTGTCCCGCTGGGTCCCGCTGTGTCCCCCGCTGTGTCCTGCTGTGTCCCTGCAGGTTCACCGCTGTTTCACGCTGTGTCCTGCTGTGTCTCGCTGTGTCCCGCTGTGTCCTGCTGTGTCCCCCGCTGTGTCCCGCTGGGTCCTCCCAGTGTCCCCCGCTGTGTCCCGCTGTGTCCCCCGCTGTGCCCCGCAGTGTCCCGCTGTGTCCAGCTGTGTCCTTGCTGTGTCCCACTGTGTCCCCGCTGTGTCCTGCTGTGTCCCGCTGTGTCCCGCTGGGTCCCCAGCTGTGTACCCCGCTGTGTCCCGCTGTGTCCCCGCTGTATCGACGCTGTGTCCCGCTTGGTCCCGCTGTGTCCTCGCAGTGTTCCCCGCTGTGTCCCGCTGTTTACCCCTCTGTGTCACCCGCTGTGTCCCGCTGTGTTCCGCTGTGTACTGCTGTGTCCCCCGCTGAGTCCCGCTGTGTCCCCTCTGTGTCCCAATGTGTCCGTGCTGTGTCCCCTGCTGTGTCCCGCTGGGTCCCCCCTTTTTCCCCTGCTGTGTTCCGCTGTGTCCCGCTGTGTTTCCTGCTGTGTCCTCTGCTCTGTCCCACTGTGTCCCCCTCTGTGTCCTGCTGTGTCCCGCTGTGTCCCCCCTGTGTCCCCTGCTGTGTCCCGCTGTGTCCACACTGTGTTCCCCGTGTGTCCCGCTGTGTACCCCGCTGTGACCCGCTGTATCGCGCTGTGTCCCGCTCTTTCTCCGCTGTGTCCCCGCTGTGTGCCCAGTGTGTCCCGCTGTGTACCCCGCTGTGTCTAGCTGTGTCACTGCTGTGTCCCGCTGTGTACTGCTGTGTCCCCCGCTGAGTCCCGCTGTGTACACGCTGTGTCCCAATGTGTCCTCGCTGTATCCCCCCTGTGTCCAGCTGTGTCCCCCTGTGTCCCCCGCTGTGTCCAGCTGAGTCCCTCTGTGTCCCCTGCTGTGTCCCCCGCTCTGTCCCACTGTGTCCCCCTCTGTGTCCCGCTGTGTCCCGCTGTGTACTGCAGTGTCCCCCGCTGAGTCCCGCTGTGTCCCCGCTGTGTCCCAATGTGTCTTCCCTGTGTCCCCCGCTGTGTCCCCCTCTGTCCCCCGCTGTGTCCCGCTGTGTCAACTGCTGTGTCCACATTGTGTCCCGCTGTTTCCCCCGCTGTGTCCTCACTGTGTCCCGCTGTGTCCTCGCTGTGTCCACCGTGTGTCCCACTGTGTGCCCCGCTGTGTCCCCCGTGAGTCCCGCTGTGTACCCCGCTGTGTCCCGCTGTGTCACGCTTTGTCCCGCTCTTTCCCCACTGTGTTCCGCTGTGTCCCGGCTGTGTCCCGGCTGTGTGCCCGCTGTGTAATCTGCTGTGTCTCGCTTTGTACCCGTTGTGTCTCGCTGTGTCCCCCGCTCTGTCCCCCACTGTGTCCCGCCTTGTCCCCCTCTGTGTCCCGCTGTGTCCTGCTGTGTCCCTCGCTGTGTCCCGCTGTATCCACGCAGTGTCCCCGCTGTATCCCACTGTGTCCCGCTGTGTTCCGTGTTGTCCCGTTTGTGCCCCTTAGTGTCCCCCACTGTGTCCCCACTGTGTCCCTGCTGTATCCCCCGCTGTCTCCCACTCTGTCCCCCGCTGTGTCTCACGCTTT
>NW_012297579.1:0-4279 GCF_000151885.1 Dipodomys ordii | reverse complement strand
ACAGCGGGGAGGCAGCGTTACACAGAGTGGTACACACTGTGGACACAACGGGACACAGTGTGGGCACAGCGGGACACAGCGGGACACAGTGGGACACAGCGGGGACAAAGCGTGAGACACAGCGAGGGACAGAGAGGGAAACAGCAGGGGACACAGCGAGGAAACAGCGGGACACAGCGGGACACAGCTTGGGATACTCGGAGGACACAGCTGGACACAGTGGGGGACACAGCGAGGACACAGTGGTACAGTGGGGTGCGGGATACAGCGGGGGACAAAGCGGGAGACAGCGGGGGACACAGCGAGGACACAGCGGGACACAGTTGTGACACAGAGGGGACTCAGTGGGGGACACAGCGGGGGACAAAGCAGGACACCACGGGACAGTGTGACACAGCGGGACACAGCGGGGACACTGCGGGGACACAGCGGTACAAAGCAGGGGACACAGCGGGGACTCAGCGGGGGACACAGCAGGGGACAAAGCAGGACACCACGGAACACAGCGGGTCACAGCGGGAAACAGCGGTGACCCTGCGGGGACACAGCGGGAACCAGTGGGGGACACAGCGGGACACAGCGGGGACTCACCTGGGGACACAGGGAAGGACGAACTGGGACACCACGGGACACAGTGGGACACAGCAGGACACAGCGGGGACACTGCGGGAACATTGCGGGAACATAGCGGAACACAGCGGGGGACACAGGGGACACAGCGGGACACAGCAGGGACAGAGCGGGACACAGCGGGACACAGCGGGGGACACAGCGGGACACAGCAGGGGACACAGCGAGGACACAGCGGGGGACACAGGGGACACAGCGGGACACAGCAGGGACAGAGCGGGACACAGCGGGACACAGCGGGGAACACAGCGAGGACCCAGCGGGACCAAGCGGGACACAGCATCGATACAGCGGGCACACAGCGTTACACAGCGTGGTACACAGCTGTGGACACAACGGGACACAGTGGGGGACACAGCGAGGACACAGCTGGACACAGCGGAACACAGCGGGAGACAAAGCGGGACACAGTGGGGGACACAGCGAGGACAGAGAGGGACACAGCGGCGACACAGCGGGGACGCAGCTGGGGACACAGCGTGGGACAAAGTGTGACACTACGGGACACAGTGTTACACAGCGGGACACAGCGGGGACACTGCGGGACACAGCAAGATAAAGCGGGGGACACAGCGGGACACAGCGGGCCACAGCGGGGGACAGCGGGGGACACAGCGGGACACAGTGGGCTACACAGTGAGGACACAGCGGGACACAACAGGGGACACAGCGAGGACACAGCGGGGGACACAGCGGGACACAGTGGGGAACACAGCCAGGACACAGCGGGACACAAGGGGACACAGCGTCGATACAGCGGGGAGGCAGCGTTACACAGCGTGGTACACACTGTGGACACAACGGGACACAGTGGGGGCACAGCAGGACACAGCGGGACACAGTGGGACACAGCGGGGACAAAGCGTGAGACACAGCGAGGGACAGAGGGGGAAACAGCAGAGGACACAGCGAGGAAACAGCGGGACACAGCGGTGACACAGCGGGGACTCAGCGGGGGACACAATGGGACAAAGCGGGGGACACTGCGGGACACAGCGGGGGACACTTCGGGACACAGTGTGGGACAGAGCGTGGGACACAGCGAGACACAGCGGGGACAAAGCTGGACACAGCGGGGTACACAGAGGGACACAGCAGGGACACAGCGGGGAAACAGCATGACACAAAAGGACACAGCGGGGTACACAGCGGTTCACAGCGGGCACACAGCGGGGACACAGCGGGACACAGCGGGGACACAGTCGGACACAGCGGGACACAGCGGGGGACACAGCGGGACACAGCAGGGGACCCAGCGATGACACAGCGGGACACAGCGGTGGACACAACGGGGGACACAGCGGGACACAGCGGGGAACACAGCGAGGACACAGCGGGACACAGCGGGAAACACTGCGAGGTCACAGTGGGGGACAAAATGGGACAACACGGGACACAGTGTGACAGAGTGGGACACAGCGGGGATACTGCAAGGGCACAGCGGGACAAAGTTTGCGACACAGTGAGACACAGCGGGGGACACAGCGGGGGACAGCAGGGGACAGAGAGGGGACACAGCGGGACACAGCAGGGGACACAGAGGGGTACACAGCGGGACACAGCCGGAAACACAGCGCGGACACAGCGGGACACACCGGGACACAGCGTCAATACAGCGGGGACAGAGAGGGTCACAGCACGGATACAGCGGGACACAGCGGGACACAGCGGGGACACAGCGGGACACAGCGGGGATACAGCGGGGACAGAGAGGGTCACAGCAGGGACACAGCGGGACACAGCGGGACACAGCGGGGGACACAGCGGGACACAGCGGGGACACAGCGGGACACAGCGGGACACAGCGGGGGACACAGCGGAACACAGTGTGGGACACAGCGAGGACACAGCAGGACACAGCGGGACACAGCGGGGACAGAGCGGGACACAGTCGGACACAGCGGGACACAGCGGGGAACACAGCGGGACACAGCGGGGGACACAGCGAGGACACAGCGGTGGACACAACGGGGGACACAGCGGGACACAGCGGGGAACACAGCGAGGACACAGCGGGACACAGTGGGAAACACTGCGAGGTCACAGCGGGGGTCAAAGCGGGACAACACGGGACACAGTTTGACACAGTGGGACACAGCGGGGACACTGCAGGGGCACAGCGGGACACAGTGGGCGACACAGCGAGACACAGCGGTGGACACAGCGGGGGACAGCAGGGGACAGAGAGGGGACACAGCGGGGGACACAGAGGGGTACACAGCAGGACACAGCCGGGAACACAGCGCGGACACAGCGGGACACACCGGGACACAGCGTCAATACAGCGGGGACAGAGACGGTCACAGCAGGGACAAAGCAGAACACAGCGGGACACAGCGGGGGACACAGCGGGACACAGCGGGGACACAGCGGGACACAGCGGGACACAGCGGGGGACACAGCGGAACACAGCGTGGGACAAAGCGAGGACACAGCAGGAAACAGCGGGACACAGCGGCAACACAGCAGGGACACAGCAGGGACACAGCGGGGCCACAGTGGGGGCACAGCGGGACACAGCGGGACACAGTGGGACACAGCGGGGACAAAGCGTGAGACACAGCGGGGTACAGAGCTGGAGACAGCGGGAGACACAGCCAGGACACAGGGGGACACAGCGTTGACACAGCGGGGTCTCAGCGGGGGACACAGCGGGAGACAAAGAGGGACACCAAGGAACACAGCGGGACACAGCAGGAAACAGCAGTGACACTGAGGGGACACACTGGGACATAGCGGGGGACACAGCGGGACACAGAGGGGGTCAGAGCGGTACACAGTGTGGGACAGAGCGTGGGTCACAGCGAGACACAGCTGGGACAAAGCTGGACACAGCGGGGTACACAGAGGGACACAGTGGGGACGCAGCGGGGAAACAGCGTGACACAGCAGGACACAGCGGGACACAGCGGGGGACACATCGAGGACACAGCGGCACACAGCATGGGACACAGCAAGGACACAGTGGGACACAGCGGGGGACACAGTGGGACATAGCGGGGAACACAGCGGGGGACACAGCGGGACACAGTGGGACACAGCGGGGGACACAGGGAGGACACAGCGGGACACAGCGGGGCACAGAGCGAGGACACATTGGGACACATTGGGACACAGCGGGATTCAGCGGGGGACACAGCAGTACACAGCGGGACAAAGCGGGACACAGCGGGGACACAGCAGAGACACAGCGGGGGACAGAGCGGGACACAGCGGGGGACACAGGGATGACAGAGCAGGACCCAGCGGGACCCAGCGTGGATACAGCAGGGACCCAGCTGGACACAGCGGGACACAGCGGGGACACAGCAGTAGACAGAGCGGGACACAGTGCCGGACAGAGCGGGACACAGCGGGGGACAAAGGGAGGACACAGCGGGACCCAGCAGGGCCCAGCGTCGATACAGCAGGGACACAGTGGGACACAGTGGGGTACACAGCTGGGGACACAGCAAGGACACAGCGTGACACAGCGGGACACAGCGGGGACACTGCGGGAACATAGCAGGACACAGCGGGTACACAGCGGGACACAGCGGGACACAGCATCGATAAAGCAGGGAAACAGCGGGACACAGTGGGGTACACAGCTGGGGACACAGCAAGGACACAGCGGGACACAGCGGGACACAGCGGGGACACTGCGTGA
>NW_012297578.1:0-4279 GCF_000151885.1 Dipodomys ordii | reverse complement strand
GGAGAAGCAGAAGAAGCAGAATCTGGAGAAGCAGAAGGAGAAGCAGAAGCAGAAAGAGAAGCAAAAGCAGAAGGAGAAGCAGAAGAAACAGAAGAAGCAGAGGCAGTAGCAGAAGAAGCAGAAGATTCAGAAGCAGAAGGAGAAGCAGAAGGAAAAGCAGAAGAACTAGAAGGAGAAGGAGAAGGAGAAACAGGAGTAGAAGCAGAAAGAGAAGCAGAAGAAGGAGCAGTAGAAGGAAAAGCAGCAGGAGAAACAGAAAGAGCAGCAGAAGAGGAAGCAGGAAATGCAGAAACAGGAGAAGAACAAGCAGAAGAAACAGGAGAAGGAAAAGAAGCAGAAGCAGAAGGAGAAGCAGAAAGAGAAGGAGGGGAAGCAGAAGAAGCAGAAGCAGGAGAAGCAGAAGCATAAGAATCCGAAGAAGCAGAAGCAGATCCTGAAGCAGAAGGAGAAGCAGAAGAATCAGAATCTGGAGAAGCAGAATGAGAAGCAGAAGGAGAAGCAGAAGCAGAAAGAGAATCAAAAGCAGAAGGAGAAGCAGAAGAAACAGAAGAAGTAGAAGCAGTAGCAGTTGTAGCAGAAGCAGAAGGAAAAGCAGAAGAACAAGAAGGAGAAGGAGAAACAGAAGGAGAAGCAGAAGGAGAAGCAGAAAGAGAAGCAGGTAAAGCAGAAGAAGAAGAAGCAGAAGGAGAAGCAGAAGTAGGAGAAGGAGAAGCAGAAGGAGAAGCAGTAGCAGAAGAAGATGCAGAAGGAGAAGCAGAAGAAGCAGGAGCAGAAGGAGAAGCAGGAAAAGCAGAAGAAGCAGAAGCAAAAGGAGAAGCAAAAGAAGGAGAAGGAGAAGCAGAGGCAGAAGAAGAAGCATAAGGAGAAGCACAAGCAGAAGGAGAAGGAGGAGAAGCAGAAGAAGCAGAAGCTGAAGGAGAATCAGAAGTAGGAGAAGGAGAAGGAGGAGAAGCAGAAGCAGAAGGAGAAGCAGAAGCAGAGTGAGAGGCAGAAAGAGAAGCAGGAGGAGGACAAGAAGCAGAAGCAGAGAAGCCGAAAGAGAAGAAGCAGAAACAGAAGCAGAACGAGAAGCAGAAGCAGAAGGAGAAGCAGCAGAAGAAGTAGAACCAGAAATTCAGGCACGAGAAACAGAAGAAGCAGAAGCAGAAGGAGAAGCAAAAAGAGAAGCAAAAGGAGAAGTAGAAAAAGCAGCAGCAGAAGCAGAAAAACAAGCAGGAGAAGCAGAAGCAGAAAGAGAAGTAGAAGCAGAAGAAGAAGCAGTAGAAGCAGAAGAAGCAGAAGCAGGAGAAGCAGAACCAGAAGAAAAAGAAGAAGCATAAGAAGCAGAAGCAGAGGGAGAAACAGAAGAAGGAGAAGGAGCAGCAGAAGGTGAAGCAGAAGGAAATGCAGAAGCAGAAAGAGAAGCAGAAATAGAAGAAGAAGAAGGAGAAGTTGGAGAATCAGAAGAAGCAGAAGCAGAAAGTGAAGTAGAAGAAGGAGAAGGAGAAGCAGAAGAAGAAGAAACAGAAAAAGCAGAAGAAGCAGAAGAAGAAACAGCAGGAGAAGCAGAAGAAGAAGAAGGAGACGGAGAAAGAGAAGGATTAGGAGTAGGAGAAACAGAAGGATAAGCAGAAGCAGAAAGAGAAGGAGAATGAGAAGGAGAAGCAGGAGAAGCAGAAGAAGCAGAAGCAGGAGAAGCAGGAGCAGAAGAAACATAGGAAGGAGAAGAAGCAGAAGGAGAAGCAGAAACGAAGGAAAAGCGAAAGAGCAGGAGAAGCAGAAGAAGCAGCAGCAGGAGAAGCAGAAGCAGAAGAAGCGAAGCGAACCTGAAGCAGAAGGAGAAGCAGGAGAAGCAGAAGAAGCAGAATCTGGAGAAGCAGAAGCAGAAAGAGAAGCAAAAGCAGAAGGAGAAGCAGATGGAGAAGCAGAAGAAACAGAAGAATCAGAAGCAGTAGCAGAAGAAGCAGAAGAAGCAGAAGATGCAGAAGCAGAAGGAGAAGCAGAAGGAAAAGTATTAAGAACGAGAAGGAGAAGGAGAAACAGAAGGAGAAGCAGAAAGAGAAGCAGAAGAAGGAGCAGGAGAAGGAAAAGCAGCAGGAGAAGCAGAAAGAGCAGCAGAAGGAGAAGCAGGAGATGCAGAAACAGGAGAAGCAGAAGCAGAAGAAACAGGAGAAGGACAAGAAGCAGAAGCAGAAGGAGAAGCAGAAACAGAAGGAGAAGCAGAAAGAGAAGGAGGGGAAGCAGAAGAAGCAGAAGCAGGAGAAGCAGAAGCATAAGAATCCGAAGAAGCAGAAGCAGAACCTGAAGCAGAAGGAGAAGCTGGAGAAGCAGAAGAAGAAGAATCTGGAGAAGCAGAATGAGAAGCAGAAGGAGAAGCAGAAGCAGAAAGAGAATCAAAAGCAGAAGGAGAAGCAGAAGAAACAGAAGAAGTAGAAGCAGTAGCAGTTGTAGCAGAAGCAGAACGAGAAGCAGAAGAAAAAGCAGAAGAACAAGAAGGAGAAGGAGAAACAGAAGGAGAAGCAGAAAGAGAAGCAGGTAAAGCAGATGAAGAAGAAGCAGAAGAAGAATCAGAAGGAGAAGCAGAAGAAGGAGAAGCAGAAGCAGAAGAAGATGCAGAAGGAGAAGCAGAAGAAGCAGAAGCAGAAGGAGAAGAAGGAAAAGCGGAAGAAGCAGAAGCAAAAGGAGAAGCAAAAGAAGGAGAAGGAGAAGGAGAAGCAGAAGCAGAAGAAGAAGCATAAGGACAAGCACAAGCAGAAGGAGATGCAGAAGGAGAAGCAGGAGAAACAGAAGAAGCAGAAGCTGAAGGAGAAGCAGAAGTAGGAGAAGGAGAAGGAGGAGAAGCAGAAGCAGAAGGAGAAGCAGAATGAGAAGCAGAAAGAGAAGCACAAGAAGCAGAAGCAGGAGAAGCCGAAAGAGAAGAAGCAGAAGAAGCAGAAACAGAAGCAGAAGTAGAAGCAGAAGCAGAAGGAGAAGCAGCAGAAGAAGTAGAACCAGAAATTCAGGCAGGAGAAACAGAAGAAGCAGAGCAGAAGCAGAAGGAGAAGCAAAAAGAGAAGCAGAAGAAGAAGTAGAAGAACCAGCAGAAGGAGAAGCAGAAGAAGAAGCAGAAATACAAGCAGGAGAAGCAGAAGCAGAAAGAGAAGTAGAAGCAGAAGAAGCAGCAGAAGAAGAAGAAGCAGTAGAAGCATAAGAAGCCGAAGCAGGAGAAGCAGAACCAGAAGAAAAAGAAGAAGCATAAGAAGCAGAAGCAGAGTGAGAAACAGAAGAAGGAGAAGGAGCAGCCGAAGGTGAAGCAGAAGGAGATGCAGAAGGAGAAAGAGAAGCAGGAACAGGAGGAGAAGAAGAAGGAGAAGTTGGAGAATCAGAAGAAGGAGAAGCAGAAGCAGAAAGAGAAGCAGAAGAAGGAGAAGGAGAAGCAGAAGGAGAAGGACAAGTAGGAGAAGCAGAAGAAGCAGAAGCGGGAGAAGCAGCAGAAGAAGAAGAAGAAACAGAAGAAGGAGAAGGAGCAGAAGGAGAAGCAGAAGCAGAAGGAGAAGCAGAAAGAGAAGCAGAAGAAGCAGTGGCAGGAGAAGCAGAAGCAGAAGAAACAGAAGAAGCCCAAGAACCAGAAGGAGAAACTGAAGCAGAAGGAGAAGCAGAAGCAGCAGAAGCTGGAAAAGCAGAAGCAGAAGAAACAGAACAAGCAGAAGAAGCAGAAGCAGAACGAGAAGCAGAAGAAGAAGAAGAAGGAGAAAGAGAAGGATTAGGAGTAGGAGGAGCAGAAGCAGAATAAGAAGCTGAAAGAGAAGCAGAAGGAGAAGCAGAAGGAGAAACAGAAGAAGCAGAAGCAGGAGAAGCAGAAGCAGAAGAAAATTGAGAAGCACAAGAAGGAGAAATTGAAGGAGAAGGAGAATGAGACGGAGAAGCAGAAGGAGAAGTAGGAGAAGCAGAAGAAGAAGAAGCAGGAGAAGCAGAAGCAGAAGAAACAGAAGAAGGAGAAGAGCAGAAGCAGAAGCAGAAGGAGCAGCAGAAGCAGAAGGAGAAGCAGAAGAAGCAGAAGCTGAAGCAGAAGAAGAAGAAACAGAAAAAGCAGAAGGAGCAGAAGAAGAAGCAGCAGGAGAAGCAGAAGAAGGAGAAGGAGAAAGAGAAGGATTAGGCGTAGGAGCAACAGAAGGATAAGCAGAAGCAGAAAGAGAAGGAGAAGGAGAAGCAGGAGAAGCAGAAGGAGCAGAAGCAGGAGAAGCAGAAGCATAATGAAAGGCAGAAGAAGGAGAAATTGAAACAGAAGAAGGTGCAGAAGGAGAAGCAGAAGCAGTAGTGA
>NW_012297577.1:0-4280 GCF_000151885.1 Dipodomys ordii | reverse complement strand
TCAGACAGAGCGGGACAAAGCAAGGTACACAGCAGGGGACACAGCGGGACACAGCGGGACACAGCAGGGGACCCAGCAGGAAACAGCGGGGGGGCCAGAGAGGACACAGCAGGACACAGCGGGGTCACAGAGAGGAAAACAGCGGGGGACACACCGGGGGACACAGCAGGACACATCAGGGAACACAGCGAGGACTCAGCGGGACCCAGCGGGACACAGCGTCGATACAGCGGGGATACAGCGTTACACAGTGTGGTACACATGTGTGGACACAAGGGGACACAGTGGGGGCACAGCGGAACACAGCGGGACACAGTGTGACACAGAGAGGACAAATCGTGAGATGTAGCGGGGGACAGAGCGGGAGACATCGGGGGACACAGCGAGGACACAGAAGGACACAGCGGGACACAGCAGTGACAGAGCGGGACACAGTGGGACAGAGCGGGACACAGCGGGGGACACAGCGGGACACAGCGGGGGACCCAGCGAGGACACAGCGGGACACAGCGGGGGACACAGAGGGGGACACTGCGGGACACAGCGGGAAACACAGCGAGGACCCAGCGGGACCCAGCGGGACAGAGCGTCGATACAGTGGGGACACAGCGTTAAACAGCGTGGTACACAGCTGTGGACACAACGGGACACAGTGGGGGCACAGCGGAACACAGTGGGACACAGCGGGGACAAAGCGTGAGACACAGCGGGGGACAGAGCGGGAGACAGCAGTGGACACATGGGGACAGAGCGGGGGACACAGCGGGACACAGCGGTGGACACAGCGGGACACAGCGGTGGACACAGCGAGGACACAGCGGGACACAGCGGGACACAGCGTCGATACAACGGGGACAGAGTGGGCCACAGCGGGGTACACATCTGGGGACACAACGTGGCACATCGGGGGACACAGCAAGGACTCAGCGGAACACAGCATAGCACACAGTGAGGACACAGGGGGACACAGCGGGACACAGCGGGGGACACAGCCGGACAAAGCAGGGTACACAGCAGGGGACACAGCGGGACACAGCGGGACACAGCGGGAGACCCAGCGGGAAACAGCGGAGGACCCAGCGAGGACTCAGCAGCACACAGCGGGGGACACAGAGAGGAAAACAGCGGGGGACACACCGGGGGACACAGCGGGACACAGCAGAGAACACAGCGAGGACGCAGCGGGACCCAGCGGGACACAGCGTCGATACAGCGGGGATACAGTGTTACACAGTGTGGTACACATCTGTGGACACAAGGGGACACAGTGGGGGCACAGAGAGACACAGTGGGACACAGTGGGACAAAGCGAGGACAAATCGTGAGACACAGCGGGGGACAGAGCGGGAGAGAGCGGGGGACACAGCGAGGACACAGCAGGGCACAGCGGCACACAGCAGGGACAGAGCGGGACACAGCGGGACACAGCGGGGAACACAGCGAGGACACAGCGGGACCCAGCGGGACACAGCGTCGATACAGCGGGGATACAGCCTTACACAGTGTGGTACACATCTGTGGACACAACGGGACACAGTGGGGTGCACAGCGGCACACAGCGGGACACAGTGGGACACAGCGAGGACAAATCATGAGAAGAAGTGGGGGACAGAGCGAGAGACAGCGGGGGACACAGCGAGGACACAGCAGGACACAGCGTGACACAGCAGGGACAGAGCGGGACACAGCAAGACACAGCGGGACACAGCGGGGGACACAGCGAGGACACAGCGGGACACAGCGGGGGAAACAGCGGGACACAGCGGTGGACTCAGGGGGAGAGAGCGTGGGACACAGCGGGACACAGCGGTGGAAACAGCGGGACACAGCGGTGGACCCAGCGAGGACACAGCGGGACCCAGCGGGACACAGCGTCGATACAGCGGGGATACAGCCTTACACAGCGTGGTACACATCTGTGGACACAACGGGACACAGTGGGGGCACAGCGTGACAGAGCGGGACACAGTGGGACACAGCGAGGACAAATCGTGAGACGAAGGGGAGGACAGAGCGGGAAATAGCGGGGGACACAGCGAGGACACAGCAGGACACAGCGGGACACAGCAGGACACAGCGGGACACAGCAGGGACAGAGCGGGACCCAGCGGGACACAGCGGGGGACACAGCGAGGACACAGCGGGGACAGAGCGGGACACAGCGTGGATAAGGGCGGGGACACAGCGGTACACAGCGGGGTACACAGCTGGGGACACAACGGGACACAGCGGGACACAGCGGGACACAGCGGGGGACACAGTGGGACACAACAGCGGGACACAGCGGGTCACAGCTGGGGACATAGCGGGGACACAGCGGGACACAGCGGGGGACACAGCGAGGACACAGCGTGACACAGCGGAACACAGCGGGGACAAAGCGGAGACAGCGGGGACACAGCGAGGACACAGAGGGACACAGCGGCCACACAGAGGGGACTCAGCGGGGGACACAGCAGGGGACAAAGAGGGACACCACGGGACACAGTGTGACACAGTGGGACACAGCGGGACCCTGCGGGGACACAGCAGGACAAAGCGGGGGAAACGGCGGGACACAGCGGGACAAAGTGGGGGACACAGTGGGACACAGCGGAGACAGAGATGGGCCACAGCGGGACACAGCCGTGACACAGCTGGACACAGCGGGGTACACAGCAGGACACAGCGGGACACAGCGGGGCCTCACCAGGGGACACAGCGGGGGACAAACTGGGACACCACGGGACACAGTGGGACACAGCGGGACACAGCGGGGACACTGCGGGAACATAGCGGGACACAGCGGGGTACACAGCGGGACACAGCAGTGGACACAGCGGGGACACAGCAGGACACAGCGGGGGACACAGCGAGGACACAGCGGGACACAGCAAGACACAGCGGGACACTGCGGGAACATAGTGAGACACAGCGGGGTACAGAGTGGTACACAGCGAAACACAGCTGGGGACATAGCAGGGACACAGCGGGACACAGCGGGGGACACAGCGAGGACGCAGCGGGACACAGCGGAACTCAGCGGGGGACAAAGCGGGAGACAGCGGGGGACACAGCGCGACACAGCAGGACAGGGCGGGGAACACAGCGGGGGACAGCAGGGGACAGAGAGGGGACACAGCAGGACACAGCGGGGACACAGCTGGACACAGCGGGGTACACAGCAGGACACAGCGGGACACAGCGGGGACTCACCAGGGGACACAGCGGGGTCAAACTGGGACACCACGGGACACAGTGGGACACAGCGGGACACAGCGGGGACACTGCGGGAACATAGCGGGACAAAGCGGGGTACACAGCGGGACACAGCAGTGGACACAGCGGGGACACAGCGGGACACAGCGGGGGACACAGCGAGGACACAGCGGGTCACAGCGGAACACAGCGTGGGACAAAGCAGGAGACAGCGGGGGACACAGCGAGGACACAGCTGGACACAGCGGGGTACACAGCGGGACACAGCGGAGGACACAGAATGGTACACAGCGGGACACAGAGAGAAACACAGCGAGGTCACAGCGGGTGCCAAAGCAGGACAACACGGGACACAGTGTGACACAGTGGGACACAGCGGGGACACTGCAGGGGCACAGCGGGACAAAGCGGGCGACACAGCGCGACACAGCAAGACACAGCGGGGGACACAGCGGGGTACACAGCGGGACACAGGGGGCACACAGTGGGGACACAGCGGGGGACACAGCGGGACACAGCGGGTCACAGCGGGGGACACAGCGGGACACAGCGGGGGAAACAGAGGGGTACACAGCGGGACACGGCCGGGAACACAGCGTGGACACAGCGGGACACACCGGGACACAGTGTCAATACAGCGGGGACAGAGCGGGTCACAGCAGGGACACAGCCAGACACAGCGGGACACAGCGAGGGACACAGAGGGACACATCGAGGACACAGCGGGACACAGCGGGACACAGCGGTGACACAGCAGGGACACAGCAGGGACACAGTGGAGGACACAGCGGGGGACATAGCGGGACACAACGGGGAACACAGCGAGGACACAGCGGGACCCAGCAGGACACAGCGTCGATACAGCGGGGACACAGCAGGACACAGCAGGGTACACAGCTGGGGACACAATGGGACACAGCGGTGGACACATCAAGAACACAGCGGGAGACAGCGGGGACACTGCGGGAACATAGCTGGACACAGCGAGGTACACAGCGGGACACAGCTGGGGACACAGGGTGGTACACAGAGGGACACAGCAGGAAACACAGCGAGGTCACAGCGTGGGACCAAGCGGGACA
>NW_012297576.1:0-4280 GCF_000151885.1 Dipodomys ordii | reverse complement strand
AAGGAGGAGCAGAAGCAGAAGGAGAAGCAGAAAGAGAAGCAGGAAAAGCAGAAGAAGCAGAAGCAGAAGCTGAAGAATCAGGAGAAGGACAAGAAGCTGAACAAGAAGCAGAAGGAGAAGCAGAAAGAGAAGCACTAGAAGCAGAAGACGCAGGAAAAGCGGAAGCAGCAGAAAGAGAAGTAGAAGAAGAAGAAGTAGAAGCAGAAGCAGAAGAAGAAGAAGAAGAAGAAGAAGAAGAACAAGAACGAGAACGAGAACAAGAACAAGAACAAGAACAAGAAGAACAAGAACAAGAAGATGAAGAAGAAGAAGAAGAAGAAGAAGAAGAAGAAGAAGAAGATGAAGAAGAAGAAGAAGAAGAAGAAGAAGAAGAAGAAGAAGAAGAAGAAGAAGAAGAAGAAGAAGAAGAAACAGAAGAAAGAGAAGGAGCAGAAGGAGAAGCAGAAGCAGAAGGAGAAGCAAAAGAGAAGCAGAAGAAGCGGAAGAAGCAGTAGCAGGAGAAGCAGAAGCAGAAGAAACAGAAGAAGCCCAAGAAGCAGAAGGAGAACCTGAAGCAGAAGGAGAAGCAGAAGCAGCAGAAGCTGGAAATGTAGAAGCAGAAGAAACAGAACAAGCAGAAGAAGCAGAAGAAACAGAACAAGCAGAAGAAGCAGAAGAAGAACGAGAAGCAGAAGAAGAACAAGGAGAAAGAGAAGGATTAGGAGTAGGAGAAAGAGAAGGATAAGCAGAAGCAGAAAGAGAAGGAGAATGAGAAGGGGAAGCAGAAGAAGCAGAAGAAGCAGAAGCAGGAGAAGCAGAAGCAGAATGAAAAGCAGAAGAAGGAGAAATTGAAACAGAAGATGCAGAAGAAGAAGCAGAAGCAGTAGTAGAAGCAGAAGAAGGAGAAGCAGAAGGAGAAGCATAAAGAGAAACAGAAGGAAAAGCAGGAGAAGCAGAACACGAGAAGCAGAATCAGAAGAAATAGAAGAAGGAGAAGAAGCAGAAGCAGAAAGAGAAGCAGAAACAGAAGGAGAAGCAAAAATAGAAGCAGAAGAAGCCGAAGAAGCAAAAGCAGAACCTAAAGCAGAAGGAGAAGCAGGAGAAGCAGAAGAAGCAGAATCTGGAGAAGAAGAAGGAGAACCAGAAGGAGAAGCAGAAGCAGAAAGAGAAGCAAAAGCAGAAGGAGAAGCAGATGAAACAGAAGAAGCAGAATCAGTAGCCGAAGAAGCTGAAGATGCAGAACCAGAAAGAGAAGCAGAAAGAATAGCAGAAGAACGAGAATGAGAAACAGAAGGAGAAGCAGAAGGAGACGCAGGAAAAGCAGAAGAAACAGAAGCAGACGGAGAAGCAGAAGAAGGAGAAGGAGAAGCCGGAGCAGAAGAAGAAGCAGAAGGAAAAGCACAAGCAGAAGGAGATGCAGAAGGAGAAGCAGGAAATGCAGAAGACGCAGAAGCAGAAGGAGAAGAAGGAGAAGAAGCAGAATTAGAAGAAGCAGAAGCAGAAATAGAAAGAGAAGCCGACGAAGAGAAGCAGAACGAGAAGCAGGAGAAGCAGAAGAAGCACAAGCGGGAGAAGCAGAAGAAGAAGAAACAGAAGAAGGAGAAGGAGCAGAAGCAGAAGGAGAAGCAGAAAGAGAAGCAGGAAAAGCAGAAGAAGCAGAAGCAGGAGAAGCAGAAGGAGAAGAAACAGGAGAAGGACAAGAAGCAGAAAGAGAAGCAGTAGAAGCAGAAGAAGCAGGAAAAGCAGAAGCAGAAGAAAGAGAAGAAGAAGAAGACGAAGAAGAAGAAGAAGAAGCAGCAGCATAAGGAGAAGCATAAGGAGAAGCATAAGGAGAAGTAAAAGGAGAAGCATTAGAAGGAGAAGAAGCAGAAGCAGGAGAAGCTGAAGCAGAAGAAAAAGATTAAGCAAAAGAAGCAGAAGCAGAAGCAGTGAGAGAAGCAGAAGAAGGAGAAGGAGCAGCAGAAGGAGAAGCAGAAGCAGAAAGAGAAGCAGAAACAAAAGGAGAACAAGAAGGAGAAGCAGGAGAATCAGAAGAAGCAGAAAGAGAAGGAGAAGAAGGAGAAGCAGAAGTAGAATCAGAAGAAACAGAAGAAGAAGAAGCAGAAGAAACAGAAGCAAAAGAAACAGAAGAAGGAGAAGAGCAGAAGCAGAATCAGAAGGAGAAGGAGAAGCAGAAAGAGAAGCAGGAGAAGCAGAAGAAGCAGGAGAAGCTGAAACAGAAGAAACAGGAGAATCTGAAGAAGCAGAAGCAGAATTTGAAGCAGAAGGAGAAACAGAAAAGCACAATTTGAAGCAGAAGCAGAAGAAACAGAAATAGTAGAATAAGCAGAAGCAGAAGCAGCAGGAGAAGCAGAAGAAGATGATGGAGAAGGCGAAAGAGGAAGATTAGGAGTAGGAGAAGCAAAAGGATAAGCAGAAGCAGAAAGAGACGCAGAAGGAGAAGCAGCAAGAGAAGCAGGAGAAGCAGAAGAAACAGAAGGCGCAGAAGCAGAATGAGAAGCAGAAGGAGAAATTGAAGCAGAAGCAGAAGCAGAAGGAGAAACAGAAGCAGAAGGAGAAGCAGAAGAAGGAGAAGGAGAAGCAGAAAGAGAAGCCGAACGAGAAGCAGGAGAAGCAGAAGCAGGAGAAGCAGAAACAGAAGAATCAGAAGAAGGAGAAGAAACAGACGGAGAAGCAGAAACAGAAGGAAAAGCAGAAAGAGAAGCAGGAGAAGCAGAAGAAGCAGCAGCAGGAGAAGCAGAAGCAGAAGAAGCAGAAGCAGAACCTGAAGCAGAAGGAGAAGCAGAAGATGCAGAATCTGGAGAAGCAGAAGCAGAAAGAGAAGCAAAAGCAGAAGGAGAAGCAGAACTAGAAGCAGAAGAAACAGAAGAAGCAGAGGCAGTAGCAGAAGAAGCAGAAGATACAGAAGCAGAAGGAGAAGGAGAAGCACAAGGAAAAGCAGAAGAACGAGAAGGAGAAGGAGAAACAGAAGGAGAAGCAGAAAGAGAAGCAGAAGAAGGAGCAGGAGACGGAAAAGCAGCAGGAGAAGCAGAAAGAGCAGCAGAAGGAGAAGCAGGAGATACAGAAACAGGAGAAGAAGAAGTAGAAGAATCAGGAGAAGGACAAGAAGCAGAAGCAGAAGGAGAAGCAGAAACAGAAGGAGAAGCAGAAAGAGAAGGAGGGGAAGCAGAAGAAGCAGAAGCAGGAGAAGCGGAAGCATAAGAATCCGAAGAAGCAGAAGGAGAACCTGAAGCAGAAGGAGAAGCAGGAGAAGCAGAAGAAGCAGAATCTGGAGAAGCAGAATGAGAAGCTGAAGGAGAAGCAGAAGCAGAAAGAGAATCAAAAGCAGAAGGAGAAGCAGAAGAAACAGAAGAAGTAGAAGCAGTAGCAGTTGTAGCAGAAGCAGAAGGAGAAGCCAAAGGAAAAGCAGAAGAACAAGAAGGAGAAGGAGAAACAGAAGGAGAAGCAGAAGGAGAAGCAGAAAGAGAAGCAGGTAAAGCAGAAGAAGAAGCAGAAGGTGAATCAGAAGGAGAAGCAGAAGAAGGAGAAGGAGAAGCAGAAGCAGAAGAAGATGCTGAAGGAGAAGCAGGAGAAGCAGAAGAAGCAGAAGGAGAAGGAGAAGCAGGAAAAGCAGAAGAAGCAGAAGCAAAAGGAGAAGCAAAAGAAGGAGGAGGAGAAGGAGAAGCAGAAGCAGAAGAAGAAGCATAAGGACAAGCACAAGCAGAAGGAGATGCAGAAGGAGAAGCAGGAGAAGCAGAAGAAACAGAAGCTGAAGGAGAAGCAGAAGTAGGAGAAGGAGAAGGAGGAGAAGCAGAAGCAGAAAGAGAAGCCGAAGCGGAATGAGAAGCAGAAAGAGAAGCAGGAGAAGCACAAGAAGCAGAAGCAGGAGAAGCCGAAAGAGAAGCAGAAGAAGCAGAAACAGAAGCAGAAGTAGAAGCAGAAGTAGAAGGAGAAGAAGCAGAAGAAGTAGAACCAGAAATTCAGGCAGGAGCAACAGAAGAAGCAGAAGCAGAAAGAGAAGCAAAAAGAGAAGCAGAAGGAGAAGTAGAAGAAGCAGCAGAAGGAGAAGCAGCAGGAGAAGCAGAAGCAGAAAGAGAAGTAAAAGCAGAAGAAGCAGAAGCCGAAGAAGAAGCAGTAGAAGCATAAGAAGCAGAAGCAGGAGAAGCAGAAGCAGAAGAACAAGAAGAAGCATAAGAAGCAGAAGCAGAAGCAAAGGGAGAAAAACAAGGAGGAGAAGGAGCAGCGGAAGGTGAAGCAGAAGGAGATGGAGAAGCAGAAAGAGAAGCAGAAACAGAAGGAGAAGAAGAAGGATTAGTTGGAGA
>NW_012297575.1:0-2585 GCF_000151885.1 Dipodomys ordii | reverse complement strand
ATCACGGGCTATGTCCCGCTGTGTCCGCCCTGTGTCCCCCGCTGTGTCCCTGATGTGTCCCCGCTGTGTCCCGCTGTGTCCCGCTGTGTACTGCTGTGTCCCCCGCTGAGTCCCGCTGTGTCCCCGCTGTGTCCCAATGTGTCCTCGCTGTGTCCCCCGCTGTGTCCCGCTGTGACCCTCAGGGTCACCGCTGTTTCCCGCTGTGTCCCGCTGTGTTCCGTGGTGTCCAGCTTTATCCCCCGCTGTGTCCCCCAGTGAGTCCCTGATGTGTCCCCGCTGTGTCCCACTGTGTCCTCGCTATGTCCCCAGCTGTCTCCCGCTCTGTCCCCCGCTGTGTCTCATGCTTTGACCCGCTGTGTCCCACTGTGTCCCGCTGTGTCCTGCTGTGCCCCCACTGTGTCTGGTTGTGTCCACAGCTGTGTACCACGCTCTGTAATGCTGTGTCCCCGCTGTATCGATGCTGTGTCCCGCTGGGTCCCGTTGTGTCCTCGCGGTGTTCCCCGCTGTGTCCCCTGCTGTGTCCCCGCTGTGTCCTGCTGTGTCCCTGCTTTCCCCCGTTGTGTCCCCGCTGTGTGCCGCTGTGTCCTTCTGTGTCCCCCGCTGTGTCCATGCTCTGTACCGCTGTGTCCGCGTTGTCCCCCGCTGTGTCCCCAATGTCCCCCGCTTTGTCCCGCTGTGTCCCCGCTGTGTCCCCTGCTGAGTTCCCGCTGTGTCCTGCTGTGTCCCCCGCTGTGTCCCCCACTGTGTCCCCCGCTGTGTCCCCGATGTGTCCCACTGTGTCTCGCTGTGTCCCCGTCTGTGTCCCCGCTGTGTCCTGCTGTGTCCCCGCTATATCCCACTTTGTCCCGCTGTGTCCCCCGCTGAGTTCACGCTGTGTCCTGCTGTGTCCCCCGCTGTGTCCCCGCTGTGTTCCCCACTGTGTCCACCGCAGTGTCCGGATGGGTCCCCATCTGTGTCTCGCTGTGTTCCCCGCTGTGTCCCCGCTGTGTCCCCATTGGGTCAGGCTGTGTTCCGCTGTGTCCTCGCTGTGTCCCCAGCTCTGTCCCGCTGTGTTCTCTGCTGTGTCCCGTGCTGGGTCAAGCTGTGTCCCCCGCTGTGTCCCGCTGTGTCCTGCTGTGTCCCGCTATGTCCTGCTGTGTCCTATCTGTGTCCCCGTTGTGTCCCGCTGTGTAACCCGATGTGCCCAGCTGTGTCCCCCCTGTGTCCAGCTATGTCCGGCTCTGTCCTCGCTGTGTCCCTGCTGTGTCCTGCTGTGTCCCAAGGTGTCCCCTGCTGTGTCCCCCGCTTTGTCCCACTGTGTCCCGCTGTATCCCTCTGTGTCCCGTTGTGTCCTCGCTGTTTCCCCACTGTGTCCCAGCTGTGATCGCGCAGTGTCCCCACTGTGTCAGGCTATGTCCCGCTGTGTCCTCGCTGTGTCCCCCGCTGTGTCCCGCTGTGTCCCTGCTGTGTCCCAAGCTGTGTCTTGCTGTGTCCAGCTGTGTAACCCGCTGTGTCCCGCTATGTTCCTGCAGTGTCCCCGCTGTGTCCCGCTGTGTCCCGCTGTGTCCTCGCTTTGTCCCCCGCTTTTTCCCGTTGTGTCCCCAGCTGTGTCCCTAGCTGTGTCCCGCTGTGTCCCCCGCTCTGTCTCACGCTTTGTCCGGGCTGTGTCCCACTGTGTCCCACTGTGTCCCGCTGGGCCCCCACTGTGTCCCGTAGTGTCCACAGCTGTGTACCACACTGTGTAACGCTGTGTCCCTGCTGTATCGACGCTGTGTCCCGCTGTGTCCTCGCTGTGTTCCCCGCTGTGTCCCGCTGTGTCCCCCGCTGTGTCCCCCGCTGTTTCCTCGCTGTATCCCCCGCTGTGTCCCGTTCTGTGTCCCGCTGTGTCCTCACTGAGTCCCCCACTGGGTCCCGCTTTGTCCCCCGCTGTCTCCCGCTGTGTCCCACTGTGTCCCCGCTGTGTGCCTGCTGTGTCCCGCTGTGTCTCCCGCTTTGTCCCGCTGTGTCCCCGCTGTGTCCCGCTGTGTCCCCGCTGTGTGTCCGCTGTGTCCTGCTGTGTACCCCGCTGTGTCCAGCTGTGTCACCGCTGTGTCTCGCTGTGGCCACTCTCTGTCTCCGCTGTCCCCCGCTGTGTCCCCCGATGTGGCCCGCTGTGTCCCGCTGTGTCCCCCGATTTTTCCTGCTGTGTCCCCGCTGTGCCCACTGTGTAACACTGTGTCCCGTGGTGTCCCACTTTGTCCCACGCTGTGTCCCCCGCTGAGTCCCCTCTGTGTCGCCTCTGTGTCCCCCTGTGTCCTCACTGTGTGCCCCGCTGTCTCCCGCTTTATCTCCCGCTGTGTTCCGCTGTGTCCCGCTGTGTCCCCGCTGTGTCCCCAGCTGTGTCCCGCTGTGTCCCGCTGTGCCCCCACTGTATTTCGTTGTGTCCACAGCTGTGTACCACGCTGTGTAACGCTGTGTGCCCGCTGTATCTACGCTGTGTCCCGCTGTGTCCCGCTGTGTCCTCGCTGTGTCCCCCGCTGTGTCCCGCTGTGTCCCCCGCTGTGTCCCGCTGTGTCCCCCGCTGAGTCCCCGCTGTGTCACCGCTGTGTCCCGCTGTTCCTCGCTGT
>NW_012297574.1:0-1695 GCF_000151885.1 Dipodomys ordii | reverse complement strand
TCCCGCTGTGTCCCGCTGTGCCCCCACTGTGTCCGGTTGTTTCCACAGCTGTGTACCACGCTCTGTAACGGTGTGTCCCCGCTGTATCGATGCTGTGTCCCGCTGGGTCCCGCTGTGTCCCGCTGTGTCCCCCTCTCTGTCCCCCACAATGTCCTGCTGTGTCCCTCGCTTTGTCCCGCTGTGTCCCACTGTGTCCCCGCTGTGTCCCGCTCTTGTCCCGCTGTGTCCTCTCTTGTCCCCCTCTGTGTCCCTCTGTGTCCCCCTGCTTTGTCCCCCGCTGTTTCGCGTTGTGTCCCCATTGTCCCCCGGTGTGTCCCCGCTTTCCCCCGCTGTGTCCCGCTCTGTCCCGCTGTGTCCCGTGGTGTCCCGCTTTGTCTCCCGCGGTCACCCGCTGAGTCCCCGCTGTGTCCCCGCTGTGTCCCCCGATGTGTCCTGCTGTGACCCTGGCTGTGTCCCCCGCTGTGTTCCGCTGTGTCCCCGGCTGTGTCCTGCTCTGTCCCCGCTGTGTCTCTCTTTGTCCCACTGTGTCCCCTGCTGTGTCACGCTTTTTGCCCCGCTCTGTCCCCGCTATGTCCCGCTTTGTCCCCCACTGTGTCCTGCTGTGTCCCGCTGTGTCTCGCTGTGTCCCCCGCTGTGTCCCGCTGTGTCCCGTGCTGTGTGCCTCTGTGTCCTCGCTGTGTCCCCCGCTGTGTCCAGCTGTGTACTGCTGTGTCATGCTGTTTCCCCTCTGTGTCCCTGCTGTGTCCCTCTGTGTACCCTGTTGTGTCCAGCTTTGTCCCCGCTGTGTCTAGCTGTGTCCCACGCTCTGTCCCCCACTGTTTCCTGCTGTGTCCCACGCTGTGTCCCGCTGTGTCCCGCTGTGTCCCCCGCTGTGTCCTGCTGTGTCCCCGCAGAGTCACCTCTGTTTCCCGCTGTGTCTCGCTGTGTTCCGTGGTGTCCCAGTTTGTCCCCCGCTCTGTCCCCCGCTGAGTCCCCGCTGTGTGACCGCTGTGTCACGCAGTGTCCTCGATGTGTCCCCCGCTGTCTGCCACTCTGTCCCCCGCTCTGTCTCACGCTTTGTCCCCGCTGTGCCCCCACTGTGTACCTTTTTGTCCACATCTGTGTACGACACTGTGTAACGCTGTGTCCCCTCTGTATCGACGCTGTGTCCCTCTGTGTCCCGCTGTGTCCTCGCTGTGTCCCCCGCTTGGTCCCATTGTGTCCTTGCTGGGTCCCCCGCTGTGTCCCGCTGTGTCCCCCGCTCTGTCCCGCTGTGTCCCACTCTGTCCCGCTCGGTCCCTGCTGTGTCCCGCTGTGTCCCCGCTGTGTGCCCACTGTATCCCGCTGTGTACTCCGTTGTGTCCAGTTGTGTCACCGCTGTGTCTCGCTGTGTCCCCTCTCTGTCTCCGCTGTCCCCCGCTGTGTCCCCCGCTTTGTCCCGCTGTGTCCCTCACTGTGTCTCATGCTTTGTCCCCGCTGTGTCCCACTGTGTCCTGCTGTGTCCAGCTGTGCCCCCACTGTGTCCCATTGTGTCCACAGCTGTGTACCATGCTGTGTAACGCTGTGTCCCCGCTGTATCGACCCTGTGTCCCGCTGGGTCCCTCTGTGTCCTCACTGTGTTCCCCGCTGTGTCCTGCTGTGTCCCCCACGGTGTCCCCCACTGTGAAATTCGCTGTGTCCCCCGCTGTGTGACGCTGTGTCCTTGCTGTGTCCCCG
>NW_012297573.1:0-4281 GCF_000151885.1 Dipodomys ordii | reverse complement strand
GAAAAAGGAGAAGAGCAGAAGCACAAGAAGCTGAAGCAGAAGAAGAAGAAACAGAAAAAGCAGAAGAAGCAGAAGAAAAAGCACCAGGAGAAGCAGAAGAAGAAGAAGGAGAAGGAGAACGAGAAGTATTAGGAGTAGGAGAAACAGAAGGATAAGCAGAAGCAGAAAGAGAAGGAGAATGAGAAGGAGAAGCAGAAGAAGCATAAGCAGGAGAAGCAGAAGCAGAATGAAAAGCAGAAGAAGGAGAAATTGAAACAGAAGAAGATGCAGAATAAGAAGCAGAAGCAGAAGGAGAAGCAGAAGAAGGAGAAGGAAAAGGAGAAGCAGAAGGATAAGCATAAAGAGAAACAGAAGGAGAAGCAGGAGAAGCAGAAGCAGGAGAAGCAGAAGCAGAAGAAGGATTAGAAGCAGAAAGAGAAGTAGAAACAGAAGGAGAAGCAGAAATAGAAGCAGAAGAAGCCGAAGAAGCAGAAGGAGAACCTGAAGCACAAGGAGAAGCAGGAGAAGCAGAAGAAGCAGAATATGGAGAAGAAGAAGGAGAACCAGAAGGAGAAGCAGAAGCAGAAAGAGAAGCAAAAGCAGAAGGAGAAGCAGAAGGAGAAACAGAAGAAACAGAAGAAGCAGAAGAAGTAGCAGAAGAAGCTGAAGATGCAGAAGCAGAAAGAGAAGCAGAAGGAATAGCAGAAGAACGAGAAGGAGGAGGAGAAACAGAAGGAGAAGCAAAAGGAGAAGCAGAAAGAGAAGCAGGTAAAGCAGAAGAAGAAGCAGCAGAAGGAGAATCAGAAGGAGAAGCAGAAGAAGGAGAAGGAGAAGCAGAAGCAGAAGAAGATGCAGAAGTAGAAACAGGAGAAGCAGAAGAAGCAGAAGCAGAAGGAGAAGCAGGAAAAGCAGAAGAAGCAGAAGCAAAAGGAGAAGCAAAAGAAGGAGAAGGAGAAGCAGAGGCAGAAGACGAAGCATAAGCACAAGCACAAGCAGAAGGAGATGCAGAAGGAGAAGCAGGAGAAGCAGAAGAAGCAGAAGCTGAAGGAGAAGCAGAAGTAGGGGAAGGAGAAGGAGGAGAAGCAGAAGCAGAAGGACAAGCAGAAGCGGAATGAGAAGCAGAAAGAGAAGCAGGAGAAGCACAAGATGCAGAAGCAGGAGAAGCCGAAAGAGAAGAAGCAGAAGAAGCAGAAACAGAAGCAGAAGTAGAAGCAGAAGCAGAAGGAGAAGCAGCAGAAGAAGTAGAACCAGAAATTCAGGCAAGAGAAACAGAAGAAGCAGAAGCAGAAGGAGAAGCAAAAAGAGAAGCAGAAGGAAAAGTAGAAGAAGCAGCAGAAGGAGAAGCAGCAGAAGAAGCAGAAAAACAAGCAGGAGAAGCAGAAGCAGAAAGAGAAGTAGAAGCAGAAGAAGCAGAAGCAGAAGAAGAAGCAGTAGAAGCATAAGAAGCAGAAGCAGGAGAAGCAGAAGCAAAAGAAAAAAAGAAGCATAAGAAGCAGAAGCCGAAGCAGAGGGAGAAAAAGAAGAAGGAGAAGGAGCAACAGAAGTTGAAGCAGAAGGAGATGCAGATGCAGAAAGAGAAGCAGAAACAGAAGGAGAAGGAGAAGGAGAAGTTGGAGAATCAGAAGAAGCAGAAGCAGAAGCAGAAAGAGAAGCAGAAGAAGGAAAAGGAGAAGCAGAAGCAGAAGGACAAGCAGGAGAAGCAGAAGAAGCAGAAGCGGGAGAAGCAGCAGAAGAAGAAGAAACAGAAGAAGGAGAAGGAGCAGAAGGAGAAGCAGAAGCAGGAGCAGAAGGAAAAGCAGAAGAACGAGAAGTAGAAGAAGGAGAAACAGATGGAGAAGCAGAAAGAGAAGCAGAAGAAGGAGCAGTAGAAGGAAAAGCAGCAGGAGAAGCAGAAAGAGCAGCAGAAGGAGAAGCAGGAGATGCAGAAACAGAAGCAGAAGCAGAAGAAACAGGAGAAAAACATGAAGCAGAAGCAAAGGAGAAGCAGAAACAGAAGGAGAAGCAGAAAGAGAAGGAGGAGAAGCAGAAGAAGTAGAAGCAGGAGAAGCAGACGCATAAGAATCCGAAGAAGCAGAAGCAGAACCTGAAGCAGAAGGAGAAGCAGGAGATGGAGAAGAAGCAGAATCTGGAGAAGCAGAAGGAGAAGCAGAAGGAGAAGCAGAAGGAGAAGCAGAAGCAGAAAGAGAATCAAAAGCAGAAGGAGAAGCAGAAGAAACAGAAGAAGTAGAAACAGTAGCCGTTGTAGCAGAAGCAGAAGGAAAAGCAGAAGAACAAGAAGGAGAAGGAGAAACAGAAGGAGAAGCAGAAGGAGAAGCAGAAAGAGAGGCTGGTAAAGCAGAAGAAGAAGAAGCACAAGGAGAATCAGAAGGAGAAGCAGAGGAAGGAGAAGGAGAAGCAGAAGTAGAAGAAGATGCAGAAGGAGAAGCAGGAGAAACAGAAGAAGCAGAAGCAGAAGGAGAAGCAGGAAAAGCAGAAGAAGCAGAAGCAAAAGTAGAAGCGAAAGAAGGAGAAGGAGAAGGAGAAGCAGAAGCAGAAGAAGAAGCATAAGGACAAGCACAAGCAGAAGGAGATGCAGAAGGAGAAGCAGGAGAAGAAGAAGAAGCAGAAGCTGAAAGGAGAAGCAGAAGTAGGAGAAGGAGGATAAGAAGAAGCAGAAGGAGAAGCAGAAGAGGAATGAGAAGCAGAAAAAGAAACAGGAGAAGCACAATAAGCAGAAGCAGGAGAAGCCGAAAGAGTATAAGCAGAAGAAGCAGAAACAGAAGCAGAAGTAGAAGAAGAAGCAGAAGCAGCAGAAGAAGTAGAACCAGAAATTCAGGCAGGAGAAACAGAAGAAGCAGAAGCAGAAGGAGAAGCAAAAAGAGAAGCAGAAGGAGAAGTAGAAGAAGCAGCAGAAGGAGAAGCAGAAGAAGAAGCAGAAAAACAAGCAGGAGAAGCAGAAGCAGAAAGAGAATTAGAAGCAGAAGAAGCAGAAGCAGAAGAAGAAGCAGTAGAAGCATAAGAAGCAGAAGCAGAAGCAGAAGCAGAAGCAGAAGCAGAAGCAGAAGAAGAAGAAGAAGAAGAAGAAGAAGAAGAAGAAGAAGAAGAAGAAGAAGAAGAAGAAGAAGAAGAAGAAGAAGAAGGAGGAGGAGGAGAAGCATAAGGAGAAGCAGAAGAAGCAGAAGCAGGAGAAGCAGAAGCAGGAGAAGCAGAAGATAAAGAATAAGCAAAAGAAGCAGAAGCAGAAGCAGTGGGGGAAGCAGAAGAAGGAGAAGGAGAAGGAGCAGCAGAAGGAGAAGCAGAAGCAGAAAGAGAATCAGAAACAGAAGGAGAACAAGAAGGAGAAGCAGGAGAATCAGAAGAAGCAGAAGTAGAAGCAGAAAGAGAAGGAGAAGAAGGAGAAGCAGAAGTAGAATCAGAAGAAACAGAAGAAGAAGAAGAAGAAGAAGAAGAAGAAACAGAAGCAAAAGAAACAGAAGAAGGAGAAGAGCAGAAGCAGAAGCAGAAGGAGAAGCAGAAAGAGAAGCAGGAGAAGCAGAAGAAGCAGGAGAAGCAGATGCAGAAGAAACAGGAGAAGCCGAAGAAGCAGAAGCAGAATCTGAAGCAGAAGGAGAAACAGAAGAGGCACAATCTGAAGCAGAAGCAGAAGAAACAGAAATAGTAGAATAAGCAGAAGCAGAAGCAGCAGGAGAAGCAGAAGAAGAAGACGGAGAAGGCGAAAGAGAAGGATTAGGAGTAGGAGAAGCAAAAGGATAAGCAGAAGCAGAAAGAGACGCAGAAGGAGAAGCAGCACGAGAAGTAGGAGAAGCAGGAGAAGCAGAAGCAGGAGAAGCAGAAGAAACAGAAGACGCATAAGCAGAATGAGAATCACAAGGAGAAATTGAAGCAGAAGCAGAAGGAGAAGCAGAAGGAGAAGCAGATTGAGAAGCAGAATGAGAAGCAGAACGAGAAGCAGAAAAAGAAGCAGAATGAGAAGCAGGAGAAGGAGAAGCATGAGAAGCAGAAACAGAAAAATCAGATGATGGAGAAGAAGCAGAAGCAGGAGAAGCAGATGCAGAAGAAGCCGAAGAAGCAGAAGTAGAACCTGAAGCAGAAGGTGAAGCAGTAGAAGCAGAAGAAGCAGAATCTGGAGAAGCAGAAGGAGAAGCAGAAGGAAAAGCAGATGAACGAGAAGGAGAAGGAGAAACAGAAGGAGAAGCAGAAAGAGTAGCAGAAGAAGGAGCAGGAGAATGAAAAGCAGCAGGAGAAGCAGAAAGAGCAGCATAAGGAGAAGCAGTAGATGCAGAATCAGGAGAAGCAGAAGCAGAAGTATCAGGATAAGGACAT
>NW_012297572.1:0-4281 GCF_000151885.1 Dipodomys ordii | reverse complement strand
GCAGAAGAAGTCGAAGTAGCAGAAGCAGAATCTGTAGCAGAAGAAGAAGCAGGAGAAGCAGAAGAAGCAGAATTTGGAGAAGCAGAAGGATAAGCAGATGCAGTAAGAGAAGTAATAGCAGAAGGAGTAGCAGAAGTAGTATCAGAAGAATCAGAAGAAGCAGAGTCAGTAGCTGAAGATGCATTAGCAGAAGGAGAAGCAGAAGGAAAAGCAGAAGAATGAGAAGGAGAAGGAGATACAGAAGGAGAAGCAGAAAGAGAAGCAGAAGAAGGATCAGGAGAAGGAAAATCAGCAGAAGAAGCAGTAATAGCAGCAGAAGGAGAAGCAGGAGATGCAGAAACAGGAGAAACTGAAACTGAAGCTGAAGAAACAGGAGAAGGACAAGAAGCAGAAGCAGAAGGAGAAGCAGAAACAGAAGGAGAAGCAGAAAGAGAAGGAGGGGAAGCAGAAGAAGGAGAAGCAGAAGCTTAAGAATCCGAAGAAGCAGAAGCAGAACTTGAAGCAGAACGAGAAGCAGAAGAAACAGAAGAAGTAGAAGCAGTAGCAGTTGTAGCAGAAGCAGAACGAGAAGCAGAAGGAAAAGCAGAAGAACAAGAAGGAGAAGGAGAAACAGAAGGAGAAACAGAAGGAGAAGCAGAAAGAGAAGCAGGTAAAGCAGAAGAAGAAGAAGCAGAAGGAGAAACAGAAGGAGAAGCAGAAGGAGAAGCAGAAAGAAGAAATGCAGAAGGAGAAACAGAAGGAGAAGCAGAAGGAAGAGAAGGAGAAGGAGAAGAAATGCAGAAGGAGAAGCAGAAGCAGCAGAAGCAGAAGGAGAAGAAGGAAAAGCAGAAGAAGCAGAAGCAAAAGGAGAAGCAAAAGAAGGAGAAGAAGAAGGAGAAGCAGAGACAGAAGAAGAAGCATAAGGACAAGCACAAGCAGAAAGAGAAGCAGGAGAAACAGAAGAAGCAGAAGCTGAAGGACAAGCAAAGTAGGAGAAGGAGAAGGAGGAGAAGCAGAAGCAGAAGGAGAAGCCGAAGCGGAATGAGAAGCAGAAAGAGAAGCAGGAGAAGCACAAGAAGCAGAAGCAGGAGAAGCCGAAAGAGAAGAAGCAGAAGAAGCAGAAACAGAAGCAGAAGGAGAAGCAAAAGCAGAAGGAGAAGCAGGAGAACAAGTAGAACCAGAAATTCAGGCAGGAGAAACAGAAGAAGCAGAAGCAGAAAGAGAAGCAAAAAGAGAAGCAGATGGAGAAGTAGAAGAAGCAGCAGAAGGAGAAGCAGCAGAAGAAGCAGAAAAACAAGCAGGAGAAGCAGAAGCAGAAAGAGAAGTAGAAGCAGAAGAAGCAGAAGCAGAAGAAGATGCAGTAGAAGCATAAGAAGCAGAAGCAGGAGAAGCAGAAGCAGAAGAACAAGAAGAAGCATAAGAAGCAGAAGCAGAAGCAGAGGGAGAAACAGAAGAAGGAGCAGCAGAAAGTGAAGCAGAAGGAGATGGAGAAGCAGAAAGAGAAGCAGACACAGAAGGAGAAGAAGAAGGATTAGTTGGAGAATCAGAAGAAGCAGAAACAGAAAGAGAAGCAGTAGAAGGAGAAGCAGAAGCAGAGGAAAGAAGGAGAAGCAGAAGAAGCAGAAGCGGGAGGCGGGAGAAGCCGAAAGAGAGAACAGAAGCAGAAGTAGAAGCAGAAGCAGAAGGAGAAGCAGCAGAACATGTAGAACCAGAAACTCAGGCAGGAGAAACAGAAGAAGCAGAAGCAGAAAGAGAAGCAAAAAGAGAAGCAGAAGGAGAAGTAGAAGAAGGAGCAGAAGGAGAAGCAGCAGAAGAAGCAGAAAAACAAGCAGGAGAAGCAGAAGCAGAAAGAGAAGTAGAAGCAGAAGAAGCAGAAGAAGCAGAAGCAGAAGAAGAAGCAGTAGAAGCATAAGAAGCAGAAGCAGGAGAAGCAGAAGCAGGAGAAGCAGAAGCAGAAGAACAAGAGGAAGCATAAGAAGCAGAAGCAGAAGCAGAGGGAGAAACAGAAGAAGGAGAAGGAGCAGCAGAAGGTGAAGCAGAAGGAGATGGAGAAGCAGAAAAAGAAGCAGAAACAGAAGGAGAAGAAGAAGGATTAGTTGGAGAATCAGAAGAAGCAGAAAGAGAAGCAGAAGAAGGAGAAGGAGAAGCAGAAGCAGAGGAAAGGAAGGAGAAGCAGAAGAAGCAGAAGCAGGAGAAGCAGAAGAAGAAGAAAGAGGAGAAGGAGAAGGAGCAGAAGGAGAAGCAGAAGCAGAAGGAGAAGCAGAAAGAGAAGGAGAAGAAGCACTAGCAGGAGAAGCAGAAGCAGAAGAAACAGAAGAAGCTAAAGAAGCAGAAGCAGGACCTGAATCAGAAGAAAGAGAACAAACAGAAGAAGCAGTAGCAGAAGCAGAACGAGAAGCAGAAGAAGAAGAAGGAGAAGGAGAAAGAGAAGGATTAGGAGTAGGAAGAGCAGAAGGAGAATCAGAAGCAGAATGAGAAGCAGAAGGAGCAGCAGAAGGAGAAGCAGAAGGAGAAGCAGAAGGAGAAGCAGAAGAAGGAAAAGCAGAAGCAGAAGAAACAGGAGAAGCTGAAGAAGCAGAAGCAGAATCTGAAGCAGAAGGAGAAACAGAAGTAGCACAATCTGAAGCAGAAGCAGAAGAAACAGAAATAGTAGAATAAGCAGAAGCAGAAGCAGCAGGAGAAGAAGAAGACGGAGAAGGCGACGGAGAAGGATTAGGAGTAGGAGAAGCAAAAGGATAAGCAGAAAGAGACGCAGAAGGAAAAGCAGCACGAGAAGTAGGAGAAGCAGGAGAAGCAGAAGCAGGAGAAGCAGAAGAAACAGAAGACGCAGAAGCAGAATGAGAAGCAGAAGGAGAAATTGAAGCAGAAGCAGAAGGAGAAGCAGAAGCAGAAGGAGAAGCAGAAGAAGGAGAAGGCGAAGCAGAAAGAAAAGCAGAAAGAGAAGCAGAACGAGAAGCAGGAGAAGCAGAAGCAGGAGAAGCAGAAGCAGAAGAAACAGAAGAAGGAGAAGAAGCAGAAGCAGAAGGAGAAGCAGAAAGAGAAGGAGGGGAAGCAGAAGAAGCAGAAGCAGGAGAAGCAGAAGCATAAGAATCCGAAGAAGCTGAAGCAGAACCTGAAGCAGAAGAAGCAGAAGAAGCAGAATCTGCAGAAGCAGAAAGAGAAGCATAAGCAGAAAGAGAAGCAAAAGCAGAAGGAGAAGCAGAAGGAGAAGGAGAAGAAACAGAAGAAACAGAAGCAGTAGCAGAAGAAGCTGAAGATGTTGAAGCAGAAAAAGAAGCGCAAGAAATAGCAGAAGAATAGAAAAGAAAAAAAAACTCACAGAGCCCGGCCTGGAGCCATTCTCAGTGGTTTCTGTTTTTCCTTTGATTGTTGAGGCTGCTAGAGGGAGGGGCAGCCTCTGGCTCTGGTTACCCAGTGGGGAAAGCCACTCCAATGGCTGGCGCCTGAGCTGGGTAACTTTTCCCTGGATGGAGCTGAGTCTGGCAGGTCACTTCGCCATTAAGTTCTTGTGACCTGCTAAATGACTCGTTTTATTCCAAGGCCTGAGTTGGAGCTAGCAGCTCCGCCGAGCTTTGTCGGTATCCAAGATGGAAATCGCCAGTGCGGGGGGGGGGAGGGGTGGCCTTCCCTCCTCTGCTCCCTGAGAAGGAGTGAGGATGTCGGGCTTCTACTCATGCCGAGTCTTGGATCCTGGGTCGTCTCTGGTCTACAAACTGCAGGATGAATCTCTCTGCTCCTTGTCGGTTCTTACTGGTGTTGAGTAGAATCCGCTCGCCAGCTGCGTCTGGCTTCTTCGTCCCGGACTCTCTGTGTGAGCGCTCAGGTATTGCCCCGGCTGTGGTCTCCACCGCGACCCTGCCGCCGCCGCCGCCGCCGTTGGCTGCTGGCTGGTGCTCAGATGTGTATTCTTGCCTTAGCTTTCTCTCACTTGTCTAACTCTCTGTCCTGTGATGGCACACTTGGTGTGTTTCTCTGGCTTAGGACTGTTCACTGGACCTCTAAAACTGCTTTCTATGCGAGAGCTTATTCAGATTCCAGCTTCTCCTCCGCCATCTTGTCCTCTCTTCTTCTTCTTCTGCTTCTTCTTCTTCTTCTTCTTCTTCTTCTTCTTCTACTTCTTCTTCTTCGTCTTCGTTTCTTCTTCTTCTTCTTCTTCTTCTTCTTCTTCTTCTTCTTCTTCTTCATCTTCTTCTTCTTCTTCTTCTTCGTCTTCTTCTTCTATTCCTGCTTTTCCTTCTCCTTCTCTTCTGCTGCTTCTCTTTACTGCTTCTGCTTATCCTTCAGCTTCTGCTTCTGCTTCAA
>NW_012297571.1:0-4282 GCF_000151885.1 Dipodomys ordii | reverse complement strand
TGCAGGGTACAGAGCGGGACACAAAGGGACACAAAGGGACACAGCAGGGACACAGCGGGGGACACAGTGGGACACAGCGGGGTACACAGCGGGACACAGCGGGGACACAGCAGGGGCACAGTGGGAAACAGCAGGACACAGCGGGGGACAAAGCGGGACACACCGGGATACAGCGGGACACAGCGGGGGACACAGCGGAGGACACAGAGCTGCACACAGTGGGATAGAGTGGAACACAGCACGGACACAGCAGGGACACAGCGGGACATAGCAGGGACAAAGCGAGGACAGAGCGGGACACAGAGGTACACAGCGAGGGACACGGCGGGGGACAGTGGGGACAAACCGGGGAACAACGGGGACACAGCGGGACACAGCTAGGACTGCGGGGACACAGCGCGGACACAGCAGGGGACACAGTGGGACACAGCAGGGGATACAGCGAGGACACAGAGGGGACATAGGGGGACACTGCGGGACACAGTGGGACACAGCGGGGACAGAGAGACTTAGCAGTTACACAGCGAGGACACACCAGGGACAGAGAGGGACACAGCGGAGACAAAGCGGGGACACAGTGAGACACAGCGAGGACACAGCAGGACACAGCTGAGGACACAGCGGAGGACAGCGGTGACACACCGGCGGACAGCGGGGACACAGCGGGACACAGCGGGACACAGCAGGGGACACAGCGGGACACAGTGGGGGAAACAGCGGAGGACACAGCGGGACACAGCTGGGGACACAGCGAGGACACAGCGGGACACAGTGGGGGACACAGCGGGGGACAGCGGGGACACACATGCAGACAGCGGGGACACAACGGGACACAGCGGGGGACATCGGGGACACAGCGGGACACAGCGGGACACAGCAGGGACACAGCAGGGACACAGCGGGTCACAGCGGGGACAGAGTGTGGGACACAGTGAGGACACAGCGGGACACAGAGGGATACTCAGAGAGGACACAGCGTGACACATGGGGACACAGCGGGACAGAGCGGGGGACACAGAGAGGACACAGCGGGACACAAATGGGGACACAGCAAGGACACAGCGGGACACAGCGGGAAAGAGCGGGACACAGCGGGGGACACAGCCGGGGACACAGTGGGACACAGCGGGACACAGCGGGCGACAGAGCAGGGACACATCGGGTCACAGCAGGGACACAGTGGGGGACACAGCAAGGACACTGTGGGACACAGAGGGATACACAGTGAGGACACAGCGTGACACATGTGGACACAGCAGGGACACAGCGGGGGACACAGAGGGACACAAAGCGGGACACAGCGTTACACCGCGGGGACACAGCGGGGTACAGCGGGGACACAGCAGGGGACACAGCAGGACACAGAGGGGAACAAAGGGGGCACACAGCTGGACACAGTGGGACACAGCGGGGTACAATGCGGGACACAGCGGAGACACAGCAGGGGCACAGTGGGAAACAGCGGGACACAGCGGGGGACAAAGCGGGACACACCGGGATACAGCGGGACACAGCGGGGGACACAGAAGGGGACACAGAGCCACACACAGCAGGAGAGAGTGGAACACAGCAGGGACACAGCAGGGACACAGCGGCACATCGCGGGGACAAAGCGAGGACAGAGCGGGACACAGAGGTACACAGCGAGGGACACAGCGGGGGACAGTGGGGACAAACCGGGGAACAACGGGGACACAGCAGGGACACATCTGGTCACAGCGGGGACACAGTGGGGAACACAGCAAGGACACAGCGTGACACAGAGGGATACACAGCGAGGACACAGCGTGACACATGGGGACCCAGCGTGACCCAGCGGGTGACCCAGCGAGGACACAGCGGGACACAAATGGGGACACAGCAAGGACATAGCCGTGCACAGCGTGAAAGAGCGGGACACAGCGGGAGACAGATCCTGGGACACAGCAGGGGACACAGCGGGGTCACAGCGGGACACAGCGGGACACATCGGGCGACACAGCAGGACACTGTGGGGTACACAGCGGGACACAAAAGGACACAGCAGGGACACAGCGGGGGACACAGCGGGACACAAAGGGGGACACAGCGTTACACAGCTGGGACACAGCGGGACACGGCGGGGACACAGCAGGACACAGAGTGGAACAAAGGGGGCACAAAGCGGGACACAGTGGGACACAGCGGGGTACACAGCGGACACAGCGTGGACACAGCAGGGGACATAGCAAGGCCACTGCGGGATACAGCGGGACACAGTGGGGGACACAGCAGTGGACACAGCAGGACACAGGGGGACACAGCGAGGACACAGCAGGGGATAGAGCGGGACACAAATGGGGACACAGCGTTACACTGCGGGGACACAGTGGGACACAGCGGGACACAGCGGGGGACATATCATGGACACAGCGGGTCACAGCGGGGAAATAGTGGGGGACACATCGGGGGACACAGCGGGATACAGAAGGACACAGCGAGGACACAGCGGGACACAGGAGGACATAGCGGGGACACAGCGGGGACACAGCGGGAGACACATTGGGACACAGCTGGGGATACAGCGAGGACACAGCAGGGACACTACGGGACACAGCGTTTCGCAGCGGGGAAATAGTGGGGGACACAGCGGGGGACACAGCGGGATACAGAAGGACAAAGCAAGGACACAGCGGGGACATAGGGGGACACTGCGGAACACAGCGGGGACACAGAGGGACATAGAGATTACACAGTGAGGACACACTCGCGACACAGCGGGACACAACTTGGACACAGCGGGGATACAGCGGGACTCAGCGGGACACAGCGTGGGACATAGAGGCAGACACAGCAGGACACAGCGGGACACAGCGGGGATCACACAGGGGGGAGAGCAGGCACACAGCGGGACACAGCAGGACACAGCGGGACACAGCGGGACACAGCAGGGAACACAGCGGGACACACAGCGGGACACTTCGGGACACAGCGGGGGACACAGCATGGACACAGCGGGTCACAGCGGGGAAATAGTGGGGGACACAGCGGGGGACACAGCGGGATACAGAAGGACACAGCGAGGACACAGCCGGACACAGGAGGATACTGCGGGGACACAGCGGGGACACATCGGGGGACACAGTGGGACACAGCGGGGACACAGAGGGACTCAGCGGTTACACAATGAGGACACACCAGGGACACAGCGGGACACAGCGGAGACACAGCAGGGACAAAGTGACACCCAGCGAGGACACAGTGGGACACAGCGTGGGCTACAGCGGGGGACAGCGGTGACACACCGGCGGACAGCGGGGACACAGCGGGACACAGCGGGACACAGCGGGGGACACAGCGGGACACAGTGGGGGACACAGTGGGGGACACAGCGGGACAGAGCGGGGGACACAGCGAGGACATAGTGGGACACACTGGGGGATACAGCGAGGACACAGCAGGACACAGCGGGGACATAGCAGGGGACACAGCGGGACAAAGCGGGGGTCACATCGGGACACAGCAGGACACAGAGGGGACAAAGCAGGGGACAAAGCGGGGACACAGCGGGACACAGCGGGACAAAACGGGACACAGCTGGACACAGCGGGGACACAGCAGGGGACACAGCAGGGGACAGCGGGGACACAGCCGGACACAGCGAGGACACAGCGGGACACAGCGAAGACAGAGCGGGACAAAGAGGGGACACAGCGGGGAACAGCAGGGAGAAACAGCGGGGACACAACGGGGACACAGAGGAACACAGTGGGGACACAGCAGGGGACAGCAGGGAGACACACCGGGGACACAGCGGGGACACAGGAACACAGTGGGGACACAGCGGGGGACAGCAGGGAGACACAGCTGGGACACAGCGGGGACACATGGGTACACAGTGGGACACAGCCGGTACACAGCAATACACAGGGGGACACAGCGGGAAACACAACCGGACACAGCGAGGGACACAGCGGGTGACAAAGCGGGGGAAACAGCGGGAAACAGCGGGGGTCACAGCGATGAAACAGCAGGACACAGCGGGGAACACAGCAGGACAGAGCGGGGTACACAGAGGCAGACACAGCGGTACACATCGGGACACAGCAGGGACACAGCGGGCCACAGGGGGCCACAGAGTGGACACAGCAAGACACAACGGGACACAGCGGGGGACACACCGGGGGAGAGCAGGCACACAGCGGGTAACACAGCGGGACACAGCGGTACACAGCGGGGAACACAGCGGGACACACAGAGGGACACACCGGGACACAGCGGGGGACACAGCATGGACACAGCGGGTCACAACGGGGAAATATTG
>NW_012297570.1:0-4282 GCF_000151885.1 Dipodomys ordii | reverse complement strand
TCTTCCGCAGATGTTCCGTGGTGTCCCGCTTTGTCCCCCGCTGTGGCCCCCCCTCAGCCACCTATGTCCCCGCTGTGTCCCGCTGTGTCCTCGCTGTGTCCGCCTCTGTCTCCTGCTCTGCCCACCGCTGTGTCTCACGCTTTGTCCCCGCTGGGTCCCGCTGGGTCCCGCTCTGTCCCCCACTGTGTCCCCCGCTGAGTCCTCTATGTGTCGCCGCTGTGTCCCGCTGTGTCCTCGCTGTGTCCCCTGCTGTCTCCCGCTTTGTCCCACGCTTTGTCCCCGCTGGGTCCTGCTGTGTCCCGCTCTGTCCCCCACTGTGTCCCCCGCTGAGTCCTCTATGTGTCGCCGCTGTGTCCCGCTGTGTCCTCGCTGTGTCCCCTGCTGTCTCCCACTTTGTGACACGCTGTGTCCCGCTGTGTCCCGCTGTGTCCTCGCTGTGTCCCCCGCTGTGTCCTGCTGTGTTCCCGCTGTGTCCCAAGCTGTGTCCCGCTGTGTCCCGCTGTGTGCCCCGATGTGTCCCACTATGTTCCCGCAGTGTCCCCGCTGTGTCCCCGCTGTGTCCTCGCTGTGTTCCCCTCTGTGTCCTGCTGTGTCCCCCGCTGTGTCCCGCTGTGTCTACTGCTGTGTCCCCACTGTGTCCCGCTGTGTCTCGCTGTGTCCCGCTGTGTCCTCGATGTTTCCCACGCTGTGTTCTGCTGTGTGCTCGCTGTGTCCCCCGCTGTGTCCCGTTGTGTCCCCAGCTGTGTACCCCGCTGTGTCCCGCTGTGTCCCCGCTGTATCGACGTTGTATCCCGCTTGGTCCCGCTGTGTCCTCGCTGTGTTCCCCGCTGTGTCCTGCTGTTTACCCCTCTGTGTCCCCCGCTGTGTCCCGCTGTGTACTGCTGTGTCCCCCGCTGAGTCCCGCTGTATCCCCGCTGTGTCCCAATGTGTCCTCCCTGTGTCCCGCACTGGGTCCCGCTGTGTCCCCGCTGTGTCCCAATGTGTCCTCGCTGTTTCCCACGCTGTGTTCTGCTGTGTCCTCGCTGTGTCCCCCGCTGTGTCCCGCTGTGTCCCCGCTGTATCGACGCTGTGTCCCGCTTGGTCCCGCTGTGTTCCCTCTTTGTCCCCCGCTGTGTCCCACGGTGTCCCGCTGTCTCCCCCGCTGTGTCCCTATGTGTCCCACGCTTTGCCTCCCTGTGTCCCCGCAGTTTCCCCGCTGTGTCCCGCTGTTTCCCACTGTGTTCTGTGGTGTCCCTCTTTGTCCCCCGCTGTGTCCCCCGGTGAGTCGCCACTGTGTCCCTGCTTTGTCCCGCTGAGTCCTCCATGTGTCCCCCGCTGTGTTCCGCTGTGTCCACCGCGGTGTCCCGCGGTGTCCACTGCTGGGTCCCGGCTGTGTCCCGCTGTGTCCCGCTATGTCCGGCTGTGTCCTCACTGTGTCCCACTCTGTGTTCCGCTGTGTCCTCGCTGTGTCCCCCTCTGTGTCCCGCTGTGTCCCCCGCTGTGCCCTGCAGTGTCCCGCTCTGTCCCGCTGTGTCCTCGATGTGTCCTGCTGTGTCCCCGCAGTGTCCCCGCTGTCTCCAGCTCTGTCCCCTGCTGTGTCTCACGCTTTGTCCCCGCTGTGTCCCAATGCGTCCCGCTGTGTCCCGCTGTGCCCCCACTGTGTCCCGTTGTGTCCACAGCTTTGTACCATGCTGTGTAATGCTGTGTCTCCGCTGTATCGACGCTGTGTCCCGCTGAGTCCCACTGTGTCCTCGCTGTGTTCCCCACTGTGTCCAGCTGTTTCCCCGACTGTGTCCCCCTCTGTGTACTGCTGTGTCCCCTGCCGTGTCCCGCCGTGTCCCGCTGCGCCCCCGCTGTGTCCCGCTGTGTCCCGCTCTGTCCCCCACTGTGTCCCGCAGTGACCCCGCTGTGTCCCGCTGTGTCCCCGCTGTATCGACGCTGTGTCCCGCTGGGTCCTGCTGTGTCCTCTCTGTGTTCCCCACTGTGTCCGGCTGTGTCCCCCGCTGTGTCCCTCGCTGTGTCCCCCGCTGTGTCCCGCTGTGTCCCGCTGTGTCCCCCGCTGTGTCCTTGCTGTATCCCTGCTGTGTCCCGCTGGGTCCCGCAGTGTCCCCCGAAAGAGTCCCGCTGTGTCACCGCTGTGTCCCGCTCTGTCCCCGCTCTATCGACGCTGTGTCCCGCTGTGTCCCGCTGTGTCCCCCGCTGTGTCCCGCTTTGTCACCGCTGTGTCCCGCTGTGTCCCGCTGTGTCCCCCGCTGTGTCCCGCTTTGTCACCGCTGTGTCCCGCTGTGTCCTCGCTGTGTCCCCTGCTGTGTCCCGCTTTGTCACCGCTGTGTCCCGCTGTGTCCTCGCTGTGACCCCCGCTGTGTCCCGCTTTGTCCCCTCTGTGTCCCGCTGTGTCCCGCTGTGTCCCCCGCTGTGTCCCGCTGTGTCCCCTGCTGTGTCCCCACTGTGTCACGCTGTGTCCGGCTGTGTCCTCGCTCTGTCTCCCTCAGTGTCCAGCTGTGTCACGCTCTGTCCCTCTGTGTCCTTCTGTGTCCAGCTCTGTCCCCGCTGTGTGTCCGCTGTGTCCCGCTGTGTACCCTTCTGTGTCCAGCTGTGTCCCCTCTGTGTCCCCCTGTGTCCCTTCTCTGTCCCCCGCTGTCCACCGCTGTGTCCCCTGGCTGTGTCCCGCAGTGTCCCCGCTGTGTCCCGCTGTGTCTTACTGTGTCCCGTGGTGTCCCGCTTTTTTCCCTCTATGTCCCCTGCTGAGTCCCCTCTGTGTCCCCGCTGTGTCCAGCTGTGTCCTCGCTGTGTCCTCCGCTGTCTCCTGCTTTGTCCCACGCTGTGTCCTACTGTGTCCCAATGTGTCCCTGCAGTGTCCCCCGCTGTGTCCCGCTGTGTCCCGCTGTGTCCCCCGCTGTGTCCTGCTGGGTCCCGCTGTGTCCCCGCTGTGTCTCCGCTATGTCCTGCTGTGTCCCCCGCTGTGTCCCCTCTGTGTCCCCTGTGTCCCCCGCTGTGTCCCAATGGGTCCCCCGCTGTGTCCCGCTGTGTCCACTGCTGTGACCCCGTTGTGCCTTGCTGTGTCCCGCTGTGTCCCGCTGTGTCCCCCGCTTTGTCCCGCTGTGTCGACGCAGTGTTCCCTCTGTGTCCTGCTGTGTCACACTGTGTCCTCGCTGTGTCCCCCGCTGTGTCCCGTTGTGTCCCCAGCTGTGTACCCCGCTGTGTACCGCTGTGTCCCCGCTGTTTCGATGCTGTGTCTTGCTGTGTCCCACTGTGTCCTCGCTGTGTCCCCCACTGTGTTCTGCTGTGTCACCCGCTGTGTCCCGCTGTGTCCCCCGCTGTGTCCCGCTGTGTCCCCGAAGGGTCACCGCTGTTTCGCTGTGTCCCCGCAGTATCGACGCTGTGTCTCGCTGGGTCCCGCTGTGTCCTCGCTGTGTTCACGGCTGTGTCCCGCAGTGTCCCCCGCTGTGTCCCCCGCTGTGTCCTCGCTGTGTTCCCTGCTGTGTCCCGCTGTGTCCTCGCTGCGTCCCCCACTGTGTCCCGCTGTGTCCCTTGCTGTGTCCCGCTGTGTCCCGCTCTGTTCCTACTGTGTCCCGCTGTGTCCTGCTGTGTCCTCGCTGTGTCCCCCGCTGTCTCCCGCTCTGTCCCTCAATTCATCTCACGATTTGTCCTTGCTGTGTCCCACTGTGTCCCGCTGTGTCCCGCTTTGACCCCCACTGTGTCCCGTTGTGTCCACAGATGTGTACCACGCTGTGTAACGCTGTATCCTCGCTGTATCTCCGCTGTATCCCCGCTGTATCGACACTGTGTCCCTCTGGGTCCCGGTGTCCTCGCTGTGTTCCCCGCTGTGTCCCGCTGTGTCCCCCACTGTGTACCCCACTGGGTCCTGCTGTGTCCCCTGCTGTGTCCCGCTGTGTCCCGCTGAGTCCCGCTCTGTCTCTGCTTTTTCCTGCTGTGTCCCGCTGTGTCCCCACTGTGTGCCCGCTGTGTCCCGCTATGTACTCTGTTGTGTTCAGCTGTGGCCCCGCTGTGTCCCGTTGTGTCCACAGCTGTGTACCCCCCTGCGTAATGCTGTGTCCCCGCAGTATCGACTCTGTGTCCCGCTGTGTCATGCTGTGTCCTCGCTGTGTTCCCCGCTGTGTCCCGCAGTGTCCCCCGCTGTGTCCCCCGCTGTGTCCTCCCTGTGTCCCCCGCTGTGTCCCGCTGTGTCCTCGCTGGGTGCCCCGCTGCGTCCCGCTGTGTCCCCCGCTGTGTCCCGCTGTGTTCCGCTCTGTCCCTGCTGTGTCCTGCTGTGTCCTGCTGTGTCCTCTCTGTGTCCCCCGCT
>NW_012297569.1:0-4282 GCF_000151885.1 Dipodomys ordii | reverse complement strand
CAGTGTTCCCCGCTGTGTCCCGCTGTGTCCCCCGCTGTGTCTCGCTGTGTCTACTGCTGTGTCCCCACTGTGTCCCGCTGTGTCTCGCTGTGTCCCGCTGTGTCCTCGCTGTTTCCCACGCTGTGTTCTGCTGTGTCCTCGCTGTGTCCCCCGCTGTGTCCCGTTGTGTCCCCAGCTGTGTACCCCACTGTGTCCCGCTGTGTCCCCGCTGTATCGACGTTGTGTCCCGCTGGGTCCCGCTGTGTCCTCCCTGTGTTCCCCACTGTGTCCCGCTATGTAACCCTCTGTGTCCCTCGCTGTGACACGCTGTGTCCCGCTGTGTACTGCTGTGTCCCCCGCTGTGTCCGGCTGTTTCCCCGCTGTGTCCCAATGTGTCCACGCTGTGTCCCGCACTGGGTCCCTCTGGGTCTTCCCTGTTTCCCCCGCTGTGTCCCCCGCTGTGTCCCCCGCAGTGTCAGCGCTGTGTCCCGCTGTGTCCTTGCTGTGTCCCCCGCTGTCTCCTGCTCTGTACCCCGCTGTGTCTCAAGCTTTGTCCCCGCTGTGTCCCACTGTGTCCCGCTGTGTCCCGCTGTGCCCCCACTGTGTCCCGTTGTGTTCACAGCTGTGTACCACGCTGTGTAAAGCTGTGTCCCCGCTGTATCGACGCTGTGTACCGCTGGGTCCTGCTGTGTCCTCGCTGTGTTCCCGGCTGGGTCCCACTGTGTCCCCCCTGTGTGCCCCGCTGTGTCCCACTGTGTCTAGCTGTGTCCCCCGCTGTGTCCCCCGCTGTGTCCCTATGTGTCCCACGCTTTGTCCCCCTGTGTCCCCGCAGTTTCCCCGCTGTGTCCCGCTGTTTCCCACTGTGTTCTGTGGTGTCCTGCTTTGTCCCCCGCTGTGTCCCCCGGTGAGTCGCCGCTGTGTCCCCGCTTTGTCCCGCTGAGTCCTCCATGTGTCCCCCGCTGTGTCCCGCTGTGTCCCCCGCTGTGTCCCGCTGTGTCCACAGCTGGGACCCGGCTGTGTCCCGCTGTGTCCCGCTGTGTCCCGCTGTGTCCTCACTGTGTCCCACTCTGTGTTCCGCTGTGTCCTCGCTCTGTCCCCCGCTGTGTCCCCCGCTGTGCCCTGCAGTGTCCCGCTCTGTCCCGCTGTGCCCTCGCTGTGTCCCGCGGTGTCCCGCTGTGTCCGACTGTGTCCCGCTCTGTCCCCGCTGTGTCCCGCTGTGTCCCGCTGTGTCCCACTGCGTCCCGCTGTGTCCCGCTGTGCCCCCACTGTGTCCCGTTGTGTCCACAGCTTTGTACCATGCTGTGTAACGCTGTGTCTCCGCTGTATCGACGCTGTGTCCCGCTGGGTCCCGATGTGTCCTCGCTGTGTTCCCCGCTGTGTCCAGCTGTTACCCCCACTTTGTCCTCCACTGTGTCCTTGCTCTGACCCCCGCTGTGTCCCTCTGTGTCCCGCTGTGTCCTCGCTGTGTCCCCCTCTGTGTCCCGCTGTGTCCCCCGCCGAGTCCCGCTGTGTCCCCCTGTGTCCCGCTGCGTCCCCGCTGTGTCCCGCTGTGTTCCGCTTTGTCCCCCACTGTGTCCCGCAGTGACCCCGCTGTGTCCCGCTGTGTCCCACTGTGTCCCGTGGTGTCCCGCTTTGTCCCCTTTGTGTCCCCGGCTGAGTCTCGCTGTGTCCCCACTGTGTCCTTTCTGTGTCTCCCGCTGTGTCCTGCTCTGTTCCCCACTGTGTCCCCGCTGTGCCCCGCTGTGTCCCGCTGTGTCCCACTGTGTCCCCCACTGCATCCTGTTGTGTCAACAGCTGTGTACCCCGCTGTGTCCCTGCTGTATCGACGCAGTGTCTCGCTGGGTCCTGCTGTGTCTCTCTCTGTGTTCCCCACTGTGTCCTGCTGTGTCCCCCGCTGTGTCCCTCGCTGTGTCCCCCGCAGTGTCCCGCTGTGTCCGGGTGTGTCCCTCGCTGTGTCCCCCGCTGTGTCCCCGCAGTGTCAGCGCTGTGTCCCGCTGTGTCCTCGCTGTGTCCCCCGCTGTCTCCCGCTGTGTCCCCTGCTGTGTCCTGCTGTGTCCCCTGCTGTGCCCTGCAGTGTCCCCCTCTGTCCCGCTGTGTCCTCGCTGTGTCCCCGCTGTGTCCCCCGCTGTCTCCAGCTCTGTCCCCTGCTGTGTCTCACGCTTTGTCCCCGCTGTGTCCCACTGCGTCCCGCTGTGTCCTCCGCTGTGTCCTTGCTGTGTCCCCGCTGGGTCCCGCTGGGTCCCGCAGTGTCCCCCACTGAGTCCCGTTGTGTCACCGCTGTGTCCCGCTGTGTCCCCGCTCTAGCGACGCTGTGTCCCGCTGGGTCCCGCTGTGTCCTCTCTTTGTTCCCCGCTGTGTCCCGCTGTGTCCGCCGCTGTGTCTCTCACTGTGTCCCGCTGTGTCCCCGGCTGTGTCCGGCTGTGTCCCGCTGTGTCCCCCGCTGTGTCCTTGCTGTGTCCCTGCTGTTTCCCGCTGTGTCCCGCAGTGTCCCCAGCTGTGTCCAGCTGTGTCACCGCAGTGTTCCGCTGTGTCCTCGCTGTGTCCCCCGCTGTGTCCCGCTTTGTCCTTGCTGTGTACCCCGCTGTGTTCCGCTGTGTCCCCGGCTGTGTCCCGCTGTGTCCCCTGCTGTGTCCCCACTGTGTCACGCTGTGTTTCGCTGTGTCCGGCTGTGTCCTCGCTCTGTCTCATTCAGTGTCCAGCTGTGTCCTCCTGTTTCCCCCGCTGTGTCCCGCTGAGTCCCCTGCTGTGTCCCGCTGTGTCCCGCTGTGTCACGCTCTGTACCGTCTGTGTCCCTCTGTGTCCAGCTCTGTCCCCGTTGTGTGTCCGCTGTGCCCCGCTGTGTACCCTTCTGTGTCCAGCTGTGTCCCCTCTGTGTCCCGCTGTGTCCCTTCTCTTTCCCCCGCTGTCCACCGCTGTGTCCCCCGGCTGTGTCCCGCAGTGTCCCCGCTGTGTCCCGCTGTGTCCTACTGTGTCCCGTGGGGTCCCGCTTTTTCCCCTCTATGTCCCCTGCTGAGTCCCCTCTGTGTCCCCGCTGTGTCCAGCTGTGTCCTCGCTGTGTCCTCCGCTGTCTCCCGCTTTGTCCCACGCTGTGTCCTACTGTGTCCCACTGTATCCCTGCTGTGTCCCCCGCTGTGTCCCGCTGTGTCCCGCTGTGTCCCGCTGTGTCCCCCGCTGTGTTCTGCTGGGTCCCGCTGTGTCCTTGCTGTGTCCGGCTGTGTCCCCCGCTGTGTCCAGCTGGGTCCCGCTGTGTCCCCTGCTGTGTACCGCTGTGTCCCCGCAGGTTCACCGCTGTTTCACGCTGTGTCCTGCTATGTTCCGTGGTGTCCTGCTTTGTCCCCCGCTGTGTCCTGCTGTGTCCACTGCTGGGTCCCCGCTGGGTCTCGCTGTGTCTCGGTGTTTCCCGCTGTGTCCTTGCATTGTCCCATGCTGTGTTACGCTGTGTCCTCCCTGTGTCCCCCGCTGTGTCCCGCTGTGTCCCCCGCTGTGCCCCGCAGTGTCCCGCTGTGTCCCGCTGTGTCCTCACTGTGTCCAACTGTGTCTCCCCTGTTTCCCCCCTGGGTCCTGCTGGGTCCCGCTGTGTCCCGCTGGGTCACCTGCTTTGTCCCGCTGTGTCCCCGCAGTGTCCCCGCTGTGTCCCGCTGTGTCCCACTGTGTCATGTGGTGTCCCGCTTTGTCCCCCGCTATGTCCACTGCTGAGTCCCCTCTGTGTCCCCGCTGTGTCCCGCTGTGTCCCCAGCTGTGTCCCGCTGTGTCCCCCGCTGTGTCCCTCGCTGTGTCCCCCTCTGTGTCCCGCTGTGTCCTGCTGTGTCATCCGCTGTGTCCTTGTTGTGTCCCTGCTGGGTCCCGCTGTGTCACCGCTGTGTCCCGCTGGGTCCCCGCTCTATAGACGCTGTCTCCCGCTGTGTCCCCCGCTGTGTCCCGCTGGGTCCCGCTGGGTACCCACTGTGTCCCGCTGTGTCCTCGCTATGTAACATGCTGAGTTAAGCTGTGTCCTCCCTGTGTCCCCCGCTGTGTCCCGATGAGTCCCCCACTGTGCCCCCGCAATGTCCCACTGTGTCCCGCTGTGTCCCACTGGATCCCCCAATGTGTCAAAAATGAGAAAACCGCTGAACCTCACACTGTACCGGTGTGTCCCGCTCTGACCCCCACTGTGTACACCGCTGTGTCCTCTATGGGTCACCGCTGTGATCAAATTGATATCTCACTGAATCCCAGTTATCTCCCGCTTTGGTCAAAAAAAAAGAACCAATAAATAACAAACAGGATCCCCGCTGAAGACCACCATCAAAGTCCTGCAAGAGAT
>NW_012297568.1:0-4282 GCF_000151885.1 Dipodomys ordii | reverse complement strand
AAAGCGGGACACCACGGGACACAGTGGGACACAGCGGGTACTCAGCGGGGTCACTGCGGGACACAGTGGGGGACAAAGTGGGACACAGCGGGACACAGCGGGGACGCAGCGGGACACTGCGGGACACAGCGGGACACGGCGGGGGACACAGCGGGACACAGAGGGGGACACAGCGAGGACACAGCGGGACACAGAGGGACACAGCGGGGGACAGAGCGAGGACACAGTGGGGAACAAAGTGGGGGAAACAGCTGGACATAGCGGGGAACACAGCGAGGACACATCGGGACCCAGCGGGACACAGCGTCGATACAGCGGAGACACAGCGTTACACAGCATGGTACAAAGCTGTGGACACAACGGGTCACAGTGGGGGCACAGCGGGACACAGCGGGACGCAGTGGGACACAGCGGGACACAGCGGGACACAGTGGGGACAGAGCGGGACACAGTCGGACACAGCGGGACACAGCGGGAGACAAAGAGGGACACCACGGAACACAGCGGGACACAGCAGGAAACAGCAGTGACACTGCGGGGACACAGTGGGACACAGTGGGGGACACAGCGGGACACAGAGGGGGACAGAGTGGGACACAGTGGGGGACACAGCTGGACACAGCAGGGGAAACAGTGGGGGACACAGCGGGACACAGCGGGACACAGCGAGGACACAGCGGGACAGAGCGTGACACTGCAGGGCACAGCGGGGGACACAGCGGGACACAGCGGGGGACACAGCGAGGACACAGCGGGACAGAGCGGGACACTGCAGGGCACAGCGGGGGACACAGCGGGACACAGCGGGGGACAAAGCGAGGACACAGCGGAACACAGAGTGGGACACAGTGAGGGCACAGCGGGACACAGAGGGACACAGCGGGACACAGCCGGGTCCCAGCAGTGGACACAGCGGGACACAGCGGGGGACACAGCGGGACACAGCGGGGGACACATGGAGGACTCAGCGGGACAAAGCGGGGACACAGCGTCGATACAGCAGGGACACAGCGTTACACAGCGTGGTACACAGTTGTGAACACAACGGGACACAATGGGGGCACAGCGAGACACAGCGGGACACAGCGAGGACACAGCGGGACACAGCGCTTACACTGCGGGGGACACAGCGGGGGACACAGCGGGGGACACAGCTGGACAAGCGGGACACAGCGGGGGATACGGGGGGACACAGTGGGACCCAGCGCAGGACACAGCGAGGACACATTGGGACACAACGGGGACACAGCGGGACTCAGCGGGGGACACAGCAGTACACAGCGGGACACAGCGGGACACAGCAGGGGACACAGAGGAGTAAACAGCGGGACACTGAGGGGAACAGAGCGAGGACACAGCGGGACCAAGCGGGACACAGCGTCGATATAGCGGGGACACAGCGGGACACAGCAGGGTACACAGCTGGGTACACAACGGGACACAGCGGGGGACACAGCGAGGACACAGCAGAACACAGCGTGGGAAACAGCGAGGACACAGCGGGACACAGCGAGACACAGCAGGACACAGTGGGGACACAGCAGTAGACACAGCGGGACACAGCGGGGGACACAGCGGGACACAGCGGGGAACACAGCGAGGACACAGCGGGGACACAGCGGGGACACAGCGGGACCCAGCAGGACACAGCGGGGCACACAGCGGGACACAGTTTGGGACACAGCGGGAACACAGCAGGACACAGCGGGGGACACAGCGAGGACACAGCGGGACACAGCGGGACACATTGCGGGACAAAGTGGGAGATAGCAGGGGACACAGCGAGGACACAGTGGGACACAGCGGCGACACATAGAGGACTCAGCGGGGGACACAGTGGGGAACAGAGCGGGACACAGCGGGACCCAGCGGGGACAAAGCGTGAGACACAGCGGTAGACAGAGCGGGAGACAGAGGCGGACACAGCGAGGACACAGCGGGACACAGCGGGGACACAAAGGTGGCTCAGGGGAGGCCACAGCGGGGGACAAAGCGGGACACCACGGAACACAGCGGGACAGCGTGAAACAGCGGTGAACCTGCGGGGACACAGCGGGACCCAGCAGGACAAAGTGGGACACAGCGGGGACACAGCGGGGACACAGCGGGACCCAGCAGGACACAGCGGGACACAGCAGGACACAGCGGGGGACACAGGGGGACACAGCGGGGGACACAGCGGGACACAGCGGGAACACAGCAGGACACAGCGGGGGACACAGCGAGGACACAGCGGGACACAGCGGGACACAGCGGGGACACAGCGGGACACAGGGGGAACAAAGCGGGAACACAGCGTGACACAGCGGGACATAGCGGGGAAACAGAGGGGACACAGCGGGACACAGCGGGGACACAGCGGGAAACAATGGGGACACAGCAGGGACACAGAGGGACACAGCGGGGGACACAGCGGGGGACAGCGGGGACACACCTGGGGACAACGGGTACACAGCGGGGCCACAGTGGGGGACCCAGAGGGACACAGCGGAGTACACAGAGAGACACAGCGGGACACAGCGGGACACAGCAGGGGACAGCAGGGACACACCAGGGGACAAGGAAACACAGCGGGGACACAGAGGGGGACACAGCGGGGACACAGCGGGACACAGCAGGGGACACAGTGGGGACACAGCGGGGGCCTCATGGGGGGACACTGCGGGACAAAGCGGGGGACACAGGGGGGCACAGGGGGACACAGTGGGGGACAAATCGGGGGACACAGCAGGACACAGAGGAACACAGCGGGGACACAGCAGGGGACAGCAGGGACACAGCGGGCGACAAGAGGGACACAGCTGGACAAAGCAGGGGACACAGCGGGGGACACAGCGGGACACAGCGGTGGACACAGAGAGACACAAAGCGGGAAATAGCAGGACACAGTGGGACACATCGGGGGACACAGCGGGACACAGGGGGGACACAGCGAGGACACAGTGGGACACAGAGAGGACACAGCGAGGACACAGTGGGGACACAGCAGGGAACAAAGTGGGAACACAGCGTGACACAGCGGGACACAGCAGGTACACAGCGGGAAACAGCGGGGGACACATCGGGGACACAGCGGTGTCACAGTTGGGGACACAGCGGGGACACAGCGGGACACAGCGGGGGACACAGTGGGGAACACAACAGGAAACAGCAAGGGACAAGCGAGGACACAGCGGGACACAGCGGGGATAGAGCGGGGACACAGAGGGGGACACAGCGGGATAGAGTGGGGACACAGAGGGGGACACAGCGGCACTCAGCGGTACACAGAGTGCGACACAGCGGGACACAGCGGGGGACACAGCGAGGACACAGCGGGACACAGAGGGACACAGCAGGGGACAGCGGGGAAACACCAGGGGACAACGGGGACACAGCGGGACACAGAGGGGGACACAGCGGACTCAGCGGGGGACACAGCACTAAACAGCGGGACACAGCGGGATACAGCGGGGACACAGCGAAGACACAGCGGGACACAGCGGGACACAGCAGGGACACAGCGGTAGACACAGCAGGACAAAGTGGGGGACACAGTGGGACACAGCGGGGGACACAGGGAGGATACAGCGGAACCCAGCCGGACCCAGTGTCAATACAGCGGGGACACAGCGGGACACAGCGGGGTACACAGTTGGGGACACAACGGGACACAGCAGGGGACACAGTGAGAACACATCGGGACACGGCGGGACACAGCGAGGACACTGTGGGAACATAGCGGGACACATCGGAGTACACAGCGGGACACAGCGGGACACCGCTTGGGACACAGCTGCGACACAGCAGGACACAGCAGGGGACACAGCGGGGGACAAAGCAGGAGACAGCCGAGGACACAGCGAGGACACAGTGGGACACAGTGGCGACACAGAGGGGACTCAGCGGGGGACACAGCGGGGGACAAAGCGGGACACCACGGGACACCACGGGACACAGTGTGACACAGTGGGACACAGCGGGGATAGTGCGGGGACACAGTAGGACAAAGCGGGGGACACAGCAGCGACACAGTGGGACACAGCGAGGGACACAGCAAGGACACATTGGGACACAGCGGGGACACAGCGGGACTCAGTGGGGGACACATCAGTACACAGCGGGACACAGCGAGACACAGCGGAGACACAGCAGGGACACAGCAGGGACACAGTGGGGGACACAGCGGGACACAGTGGGGGGACACAGCGGAACACAGTGGGTGACAGAGCGTGGGACACAGCGAGACACAGCGAGGACAAAGCTGGACAAAGCGGGGTATACACAGCGGGACACAGCGGGG
>NW_012297567.1:0-4282 GCF_000151885.1 Dipodomys ordii | reverse complement strand
AAGCAGAAGCAAAAGGAGAAGCAAAATAAGGAGAAGGAGAAGCAGAAGCAGAAGAAGAAGCATAAGGACAAGCACAAGAAGAAGGAGTTGCAGAAGGAGAAGCAGGAGAAGCAGAAGAAGCAGAAGATGAAAGAGAAGCAGAAGTAGGAGAAGGAGAAGGAGGAGAAGTAGAAGCAGAAGGACAAGTAGAAGCGGAATGAGAAGCAGAAAGAGAAGCAGGAGAAGCACAAGAAGCCGAAAGAGAAGAAGCAGAAACAGAAGCAGAAGTAGAAGCAGAAGCAGAAGGAGAGGCAGCAGAAGAAGTAGAACCAGAAATTCAGGCAGGAGAAACAGAAGAAGCAGAAGCAGAAAGAGAAGCAAAAAGAGAAGCAGAAGGAGAAGTAGAAGAAGCAGCAGAAGGAGAAGCAGCAGAAGAAGCAGAAAAACAAGCAGGAGAAGCCGAAGCAGAAAGAGAAGTAGAAGCAGAAGAAGCACAGGCAGAAGAAGAAGCAGTAGAAGCATAAGAAGCAGAAGCAGGAGAAGCAGAAGCAGAAGAACAAGAAGAAGTATAAGAAGCAGAAGCAGAAGCAGAGGGAAAAACAGAAGGAGGAGAAGGAGCAGCAGAATGTGAAGCAGAAGGAGATGGAGAAGCAGAAAGAGAAGCAGAAACAGAAGGAGAAGAAGAAGGATTAGTTGGAGAATGAGAAGAAGCAGAAGCAGAAAGAGAAGCAGAAGGAGAAGCAGACGGAGGAGAAGCCGAAAGAGAAGCAGAACGAGAAGCAGGAGAAGTAGAAGCAGGAGAACCAGAAGCAAAAGAAACAGAAGAAGGAAAAGAAGCAGAAGCAGAAGGAGTAGCAGAAACAGAAGTAAAGCAGAAAGAGAAGCAGGAGAAGCAGAAGAAGCAGCAGCAGGAGAAGCAGAAGCCGAAGAAGCAGAAGCAGAACCTGAAGAAGAAGGAGAAGCAGGAGAAGCAGAAGAAGCAGAATCTGGAGAAGAAGAAGGAGAACCAGAAGGAGAAGCAGAAGCAGAAAGAGAAGCAAAAGCAGAAGGAGAAGCAGAAAGAGAAGCAGAAGAAACAGAAGAAGCAGAGGCAGTAGCAGAAGAAGCAGAAGATGCAGATGCAGAAGGAGAAGCACAAGGAAAAGCAGAAGAACGAGAAGGAGTAGGAGAAACAGAAGGAGAAGCAGAAAGAGAGGCAGAAGAAGGAGCAGGAGACGGAAAAACAGTAGGAGAAGCAGAAAGAGCAGCAGAAGGAGAAGCAGGAGATGCAGAAACAGGAGAAGCAGAAGTAGAAATATCAGGAGAAAGACAAGAAGCAGAAGCAGAAGGAGAAGCAGAAACAGAAGGAGAAGCAGAAAGAGAAGGAGGGGAAGCAGAAGAAGCAGAAGCAGGAGAAGCAGAAGCATAAGAATCCGAAGAAGTAGAAGCAGAACCTGAAGCAGAAGGAGATGCTGGAGAAGCAGAAGAAGCAGAATCTGGAGAAGCAGAATGACAAGCTGAAGGAGAAGCAGAAGCAGAAAGAGAATCAAAAGCAGAAGGAGAAGCAGAAGAAACAGAAGTAGAAGCAGTAGCAGTTGTAGCAGAAGCAGAAGAAGAAGCAGAAGGAAAAGCAGAAGAACAAGAAAGAGAAGGAGAAACAGAAGGAGAAGCAGAAGGAGAAGCAGAAAGAGAAGCAGGTAAAGCAGAATAAGAAGAAGCAGAAGGAGAATCAGAAGGAGAAGCAGAAGAAGGAGAAGGAGAAGCAGAAGCAGAAGAAGATGCAGAAGGAGAAGCAGGAGAAGCAGAAGAAGCAGAAGCAGAAGGAGAAGCAGGAAAAGCAAAAGAAGCCGAAGCAAAAGGAGAAGCAAAAGAAGGAGAAGGAGAAACAGAGGCAGAAGACGAAGCATAAGCACAAGCCAAGCAGACGGAGATGCAGAAGGAGAAGCAGGAGAAGCAGAAGAAGCAGCAGCTGAAGGAGAAGCAGAAGTAGGAGAAGGAGAAGCAGAAGCAGAAAGAGAAGCAGAAGCGGAATGAGAAGCAGAAAGAGAAGCAGGAGAAGCACAAGATGCAGAAGCAGGAGAAGCCGAAAGAGAAGAAGTAGAAGAAGCAGAAACTGAAGCAGAAGGAGAAGCAGAAGCAGATGGAGAAGCAGCTGAAGAAGTAGAACCAGAAATTCAGGCAGGAGAAACAGAAGAAGCAGAAGCAGAAAGAGAAGCAAAAAGAGAAGCACAAGGAGTAGTATAAGAAGCAGCAGAAGGAGAAGCAGCAGAAGAAGCAGAAAAACAAGCAGGAGAAGCAGAAGCAGAAAGAGAATTAGAAGCTGAAGAAGCAGAACCAGAAGAAGAAGCAGTAGAAGCATAAGAAGCAGAAGCAGGAGAAGCAGAAGCAGAAGAAAATAGAAGAAGCATAAGAAGCAGAAGTAGAAGCAGAGGGAGAAACAGAAGAAGGAGAAGGAGCAACAGAAGGTGAAGCAGAAGAAGATGCAGAAGCAGAAAGAGAAGCAGAAACAGAAGGAGAAGTTGGAGAATCAGAAGAAGCAGAAGCAGAAAGAGAAGCAAAAGAGGGAGAAGGAGAAGCAGAAGCAGAAGGACAATCAGGAGAAGCAGAAGAAGCAGAAGAGGGAGAAGCAGCAGAAGAAGAAGAAACAGAAGAAGGAGAAGGAGCAGAAGGAGAAGCAGAAGCAGAAGGAGAAGCAGAAATAGAAACAGAAGCAGAAGAAGCAGTTGCAGGAGAAGCAGAAGCAGAAGAAACAGAAGAAGCTGAAGAAGCAGAAGGAGAACCTGAAGCAGAAGGAGAAGCAGAAGCATCAGAGGCTGGAAAAGCAGAAGCAGAAGATACAGAACAAGCAGAAGAAGCAGAAACAGAACGAGAAGCAGAAGAATAAGAAGGAGAAAGAGAAGGATTAGGAGTAGGAGGAGCAGAAGCAGAATTAGAAGCAGAAAGAGAAGCAGAAGGAGAAGCAGAAGGAGAAACAGAAGAAGCAGAAGCAGGAGAAGCAGAAGCAGAAGAAGAATTAGAAGCACAAGAAGGAGAAATTGAAGGAGAAAGAGAATGAGATGGAGAAGCAGAAGGAGAAGCAGGAGAAGCAGAAGCAGAAGAAACAGAAGAAGGAGAAGAGCAGAAGCAGAAGGAGAAACAGAAGCAGAAGGAGAAGCAGAAGAAGCAGAAGCTGAAGCAGAAGAAACTGAAAAAGCAGAAAAAGAAGAAGAAGCAGAAGAAGAACAAGCAGGAAAAGCAGAAGAAGAAGAAGGAGAAGGAGAAAGAGAAGGATTAGGAGTAGGAGAAACAGACGGATAAGCAGAAGCAGAAAGAGAAGGAGAAGGAGAAGGAGAAGCAGGAGAAGCAGAAGAAGCAGAAGCAGGAGAAGCAGAAGAAGAATGAAAAGCAGAAGAAGGAGAAATTGAAACAGAAGAAGATGCAGTAGGAAAAGCATAAGCAGAAGGAGAAGCCGAAGAAGGAGAAGGAGAAGGAGAAGCAGAAGGATAAGAATAAAGAGAAACAGAAGGAGAAGCAGGAGAAGAAGTAGAAGCATAAGCAGAAGAAATAGAAGAAGGAGAAGAAACAGAAGCAGAAAGAGAAGCAGAAACAGAAGGAGAAGCAGAAATAGAAGCAGAAGAAGCCGAAGAAGCAGAAGCAGAACCTGAAGCGTAAGGAGAAGCAGAAGAAGCAGAATCTGGAGAAGAAGATGGAGAACCAGAAGGAGAAGCAGAAGCAGAAAGAGAAGCAAAAGCAGAAGGAGAAGCAGAAGAAACAGAAGAAGCAGAAGCAGTAGCAGAAGAAGCTGAAGATGCAGAAAGAGAAGCAGAAGGAATAGCAGAAGAACGAGAAGGAGAAGGAGAAACAGAAGGAGAAGAAGAAGGAGAAGCAGAAGGAGAATCAGGAAAGGCAGAAGAAGCAGAATCAGACGGAGAAGCAGAAGAAGGAGAAGGAGAAGCAGAAGAAGAAGCAGACGGAAAAGCACAAGCAAAAGGAGATGCAGAAGGAGAAGCAGGAGAAGCAGAAGAAGCAGAAGCAGAAGGAGAGAAGAAGTAGAAGAAGCAGAATCCGAAGAAGCAGAAGCAGAAGTAGAAAAAGAAGCCGACGAAGAGAAGCAGAACGAGAAGCAGGAGAAGCAGAAGAAGCAGAAGCGGGAGAAGCAGAAGAAGAAGAAACAGAAGAAGGAGAAGGAGCAGAAGCAGAAGGAGAAGGAAAAGCAGGAAAAGCGGAAGAAGCAGAAGCAGGAGAAGCAGAAACAGAAGGAGAAGCGGAAAGAGGAGGGGAAGCAGAAGAAGCAGAAGCAGGAGAAGCAGAAGCATAAGAATCCGAAGAAGCAGAAGCAGAACCT
>NW_012297566.1:0-4283 GCF_000151885.1 Dipodomys ordii | reverse complement strand
AGCGGGAGACAGCGGGGGACACAGCGAGGACACAGCGGGACACAGCGAGGACACAGCGGGGACACAGCGGGGACTCAGCTGGGGACACAGCGGGGGACAAAGCGGGACACCATGGAACACAGCGGGACACAGCAGGACACCGAGGGTACTCAGCGGGGGACACAGCTGGGGACAAAGCAGGACACCATGGGACACAGTGTGACACAGCGGGACACAGCGGCGACACTGCGGGGACACAGCGGGACAAAGCGGGGGACACAGCCTGACACAACGGAGTACACAGCGGGACACAGCGGGCACAAAGTGGGGACACAGCGTGACACAGCAGGACACAGCAGGGACAGAGCGGGACACAGCGGGACAAAGAGGGGCCACAGCGGGGACACACCGGGACACTGAGGGTCACAGCAGGGACACAGCGGGACAAAGCGGGACACATCAGGACACAGCGGGGGACACAACGGGACACAGTAGGGGACACAGCGAGGACACAGCGGGACACAGCGGGAGACACAGCGAGGACACAGCGGGACACAGTGGGGAAAAAAGTGGGACACAGCGGGGACACAGCAGTGGATATAGCGGGAGACAGCGGGGGATACAGCGGGACACAGCGGGGGACACAGCGGGGGACACAGCGGGGGACACTGCAGGGACACAATGGGACACAGTAGGACTCAGCGTGGGACAAAGCAGGAGACAGCGGAGGACACAGCGAGGACACAGCTGGACACAGCGGGGACACAGAGGGGACCCAGCAGTGGACCCAGCGGGACACAGCGGGGGACAAGGCGGGACACCACGGAACACAGCAGGACACAGCGTGAAACAGCGGTGAACCTGCGGGGACACAGCGGGACACAGCTGGGGACACAGCGGGACCCAGCGGGACACAGCGGGGGACACAGCGGGACACAGCGGGGACACAGCGGGGGACACTGCAGGGACACATTGGGACACAGTAGGACACAGCATGGGACAAAGCAGGAGACAGCGGAGGACACAGCGAGGACACAGCTGGACACAGCGGGGACACAGAGGGGACTCAGCACGGGACACAGAGGGAAAAAAGCGGGACACCACGGGACACAGTAGGACACAGCGAGTCACAGCGGGGACACTGCGGGACACAGCCAGGGGACACAGCGGTGGACAGCGGGGGACAGAGAAGGGACACAGCGGGACACAGAGTGGACACAGCTGGACACAGAAGGGTACACAGCGGGATACAGCCGACACACACAGCCGGACACAGCGAAACACAGCGTGACACAGTGGGGACACAGCAGGGGACACAGCAGGACACAGCGGGGGACACAGAGGGACACAGCAGGGTACACAGCAGGGACAAAGCGGGACACAGCGGGGGACACAGTGAGGACAAAGCGGGACACAGCGGTGACACAGCGGGCCACAGCTGGGGACACTGCGGGACACAGCGGGACATAGCGGGGACACAGCAAGGACACAGCAGGGGACACAGCAGGACACAGCCGGACACAGCCGGGGACAGAGCGGGACACAGCGAGAGACACAGCGGGGGACACAGAGGGACACAGAAGGAAACAAAGAGAGGACACAGCGGGACCCAGCGGGACACAGCATCGATAGAGCGGGGACACAGCGGGACACAGCGGTGACACAACGTGACTCAGCAGGGGACACTGCGGGACAGAGAGGGACCCAGCGGGAACACAGCAAGGACACAGCGGGGGACACAGCGGGACACAGCGGGACACAGCGGGGGACACAGCGAGGGACACAGCGGGGGACACAGCAGGACACAGTGGGGAACACAGAGAGAGACACAGCAGGACCCAGCGGGACACAGCATCGATACAGCAGAGACACAGCGGGACACAGCGGGGTACACAGCTGTTGACACAACGGGACACAGTGGGGGACACACGGGACACAGCGGGACACAGCGGGGCACAGCAGGGACAAAACGGGAGACACAGTAGGGAACAGAGCAGGACACAGCGGGGGACACAGAGAGGACACAGTGGGGACACAGCGAGACTCAGCCGGGGACACAGCGGGGGACAAAATGGGACACCACGGTACACAGTGGGACACAGCGGGACACAGCGTGGTCACTGCGGGACACAGTGGGGGACAAAGCGGGACACAGCGGGACACAGGGGGGACGCAGCGGGACACAGGGGGTGACAGTGGGACACGGCGGGGGACACAGCGGGACACAGAGGGGGACATAGCGAGGACATAGTGGGACACAGCGGGACACAGCTGGGGACACTGCGGGACACAGCGGGACACAGCGGGGACACAGCAAGGACATAGCGGGGGACACAGCGGGACACAGCCGGACACAGCCGGGGACACAGCGGGACACAGAGAGAAACAGCGGGGGACACAGCGGGACACAGCGGGGAACAAAGAGAGGACACAGCGTGACCCAGCGGGACACAGCGTCTATAGAGCGGGGACACAGCGGGACACAGCGGTGACACAACGGGACTCAGCGGGGGACACTGCGGGACCCAGCGGGACCCAGCTGGGACACAGCAAGGACACAGCGGGGTACACTTAGGGACACAGAGGGACACAGCGGGGGACACAGCGAGTGACACAGCGGGGGACACAGCGGGACACTGTGAGAAGAGACACAGCAGGACCCAGCGGGACACAGCATCGATACAGCAGAGACACAGCGGGACACAGCGGGGTACACAGCTGTTGACACAACGGGACACAGTGGGGGACACAGCGGGACACAGCGGTACACAGCGGGGCACAGCAGGGACAAAACGGGAGACACAGTGGGGAACAGAGCAGGACACAGCGGGGGACACAGAGAGGACACAGTGGGGACACAGCGAGACTCAGCCGGGGACACAGCGGGGGAAAAAGCGGGACACCACGGGACACAGTGGGACACAGCGGGACACAACGTGGTCACTGCGGGACACAGTGGGGACAAAGCGGGACACAGCGGGACACAGGGGGGACGCAGCGGGACACAGGGGGACACAGCGGGACACGGCGGGGGACACAGCGGGACACAGAGGGGGACATAGCGAGGACACAGTGGGACACAGCAGGACACAGCGGGGGACACAGCGAGGACACAGTGGGGGACACAGTGGGGGAAACAGCTGGACACAGCGGAGAACACAGCGAGGACACAGGGGGACACAGCGGGGGACACATGGAGGACACAGCAGGACACAGCGGGGGACACAGCGAGGACACAGTGGGACACAGCGGCGACACAGAGGGTACTCAGCGGAGGACACATTGTGGGACAAAGTGGGACACCATGGGACACAGTGTTACACAGCGGGACACAGCGGCGACACTGCGGGACACAGCAGGACAAAGCGGGGGACACAGCTGGCCACAGCGGGCCACAGCGGGGCACACAGCGGGGGACAGTAGAGACAGAGAGTGGCCACAGCGAGACACAGCGGTGACACAGCTGGACACGGCGGGGTACACAGTGGGACACAGCGGGCACACAGCGGGGACACAGCGGGGCACAGCGGGACACAGCAGGGACACAATGGGACACAGTGGGACAAAGAGGGGACACAGCGGGACACAGCAGGCACACAGTGGGGACACAGAGGGACACAGCGGGACAGAGCTGGACACAGCCGGACACAGCGCGACACTGCAGGGGACACAGCGGGACACAGTGGTGGACCCAGAGAGGACACAGCGGGACACAGCAGGGGACACAGCGAGGACTCAGCGGGGGACACAGCGGGGGACACAGCGGGACCCAGCGGGGAACAGATCGAGGACACAGCGGGACACAGCGGGACACAGAGTCGATACAGCGGGGACACAGCGTTACAAGGCGTGGTACATAGCTGTGGACACAACGGGACACAGTGGGGGCATAGCCGGACTCAGCGGGACACAGTGGGACACAGCAGGGACAAAGCGTGAGACACAGCGGGGGACAGAGACAGAGACAGCAGGGGACACAGCGAGGAAACAGCGGGACACAGCGGTGAACCAGCGGATACTCAGCGGGGGACACAGCGGGGAACACAGCAAGGACAGAGCGGGACACAGTGGGGGACACAGCAGGACATATCGTGGGACTCAGCGGGGGGAAACAGCGGGACACAGCGGGACACAGCGGGGACTCTACGGGACACAGTGTGAAACAGTGGGACACAGCGGGACACTGCGTGGACACTTCAGGACAAATCTGGGGTCCCAGTGGGGACTTATCGGGACAAAGCGGGGGACATATCGTTGACTCAGCGGAAAACTGAAAACGGGGCTCCAGCGGGAACTCATTGGTT
>NW_012297565.1:0-2227 GCF_000151885.1 Dipodomys ordii | reverse complement strand
CAGCAGGACACAACGGGACACTGCGGGATACAACAGGGGACACAGCGGTACACAGCGGGGGACACAGCGGTACACAGCGGGGGACTCAGCGGGGGCCACAACGGGGGACACTGCTGGAAACAGCGGCGGACACAGCGGGGGAAACAGAGGGAATACAGAGTGTACAGCGGGGACAAAGCGGGGACATAGCTAGACACAGCGGGGACACAGCGGGTGACACAGCGGGACACAGCAGGGATACAACTGGACACAGCGGGAACACAGCGGGGAAATAGCGGGACACAGCGGGACACAGCGGGACACAGCGAGGGACACAGTGGGGGACAGAGGGTACACACCGGGGTACAACGGGGACATAGTAGGACACAGCAGGGACAAAGCGGGACATAGCGGGGACACAGCGGTGGACAACGAGGGGCAACATCGGGACATAGTGGGGGACACAGCGGGACACAGCGAGACATAGCGGGGACACAGCGGGGCACACAGCGGGACACAGCAGGGGACACAGAGGGGGACACAGCGGGACACAGCGGGAAACAGCGGGACACAGCGGGACACAGCGGGGAAACATCAGAGACACAGCGGGACACAGCAGGGGACAGCGGGGACACAGCGGGACACAGCGGAACAGAGCAGGGGACACCAGGGACACACATGGGGACAACGGGGACACAGCCTGACACAGCGGGGACACCGCAGGTCACGGCGGGGGACACAGCGGGACGCAGCAAGGGACAGAGCGGGGGACAGAGCGAGGACAAAGCGTGGACATAGCGGGACACAGCGAGGAAACAGCGAGGACACAGCGGGGGACACAGCTGGACACAGCGGGCACAGCGGGGACACAGAGGTGGACACAGCGGGGACACAGCGGGACACAGCGGGAGACACAGCGGGACACAGGTGGACACAGCAGGGACACAGCGGGGGACACAGCGGAATACAGCAAGACACAGTGGGACACAGCGGGGGACACAGAGGGGACACAGCAGGGAAACAGCGGGACACAGAGGGGGACAGCGGGACACAGCGGGGACAATGCGGGACACAGCGGGGTACACAGCGGGACACAGAGCGGGACACAGCGGAGGACACAGCGGGACACAGCGGGGACACAGCTGGACAGAGCGTGGTACACATGGGGACACAGCGGGGACACAGCGAGAACACAGCGTGACACAGAGGGATACAGCGAGGACACAGCTGGACACAGTGGGGTACACAGCGGGACTCAGCGGAGACAAAGCGAGGACACAAAGGGACACAGCGGGACACAGCGGGACACAGCAGGAAACAGCGGGACACAGCGGGGGACACAGCGGGACACAGCGCGAGACACAGCGGAGGACACAGCGGGACACTGCGGAGGACAGTACGAGGACACAGCGGGACACAGTCTGACACAGCGAGGACACAGCAGGGACACAGCAGGGGACACAGCGGGGACACAGCAGGGACACAGTGAGGACACAACGGGACACAGAAGGACACAGCGGGAAACAGCAGGACACAGTGGGACACAGCAGGACAAAGCGGGGGACACAACGGGGACACACCAGAGGAAACAGTGGGGGACCCAGCAGGACCCAGCAAAGGACACAGCGGGGGACGCTGCAGGACACAGCGCGGGACACAGCGGGGAAACAGCGGGACACAGCGGGGGACACAGCGGGGGACACAGCGGGGACACAGTCGGACACAGCGGGACATAGGGGGACACAGCGGGGACACAGCGTGACACAGTGCGGACAAAGGGACACAACGGGGGACACAGCGGGGACACAGTTGGACATAGCGGGGACATAGCAAGGGACATAGCGGGACACAGCGGGGACACAGCCAGGGACACAGCGGGACACAGCAGGTGACAAACAGGGACACAGTGGGACACAGGGGAACCAAGCAGGGACGCAGCGGGGACACAGCGGGGGACACAGTGGGGGACACAGCGGGACAAAGCGGGGGACAGAGCGGAGGACACAGCGGGGACACAGCGAGGACACATTGGGACACAGCGGAAAACAGCGGAGACAGAGCTGGACACAACGGGGTACACAGCGGGACACTGTGGGGACACAGCGAGGACACAGCGGGACACAGTGGGACACAGCAAGGGACATAGCGGGACACAGCGGGGACACAGAAGGGGACACAGCGGGATGCAACGGGGGACAAGGGAGGACACAGCAGTACACAGTTGGGGACACAGCCAGGGACACAGCGG
>NW_012297564.1:0-4283 GCF_000151885.1 Dipodomys ordii | reverse complement strand
GGCATGAGAAACAGAAGAAGCAGAAGCTGAAGGAGAAGCAAAAAGAGAAGCAGAAGGAGGAGTAGAAAAAGCAGCAGAAGAAGCAGAAAAACAAGTAGGAGAAGCAGAAGCAGAAAGAGAAGTAGAAGCAGAAGAAGCAGAAGAAGCAGAAGAAGAAGCAGTAGAAGCATAAGAAGCAGAAGCAGGAGAAGCAGAACAAGAAGAAAAAGAAGAAGCATAAGAAGCAGAAGCAAAGGGAGAAACAGAAGAAGGAGAAGGAGCAGCAGAAGGTGAAGCAGAGGAGATGCAGAAGCAGAAAGAGAAGCAGAAATAGAAGGAGAAGAAGGAGGAGAAGTTGGAGAATCAGAAGAAGCAGAAGCAGAAAGAGAAGGTGAATAAGGAGAAGGAGAAGCAGAAGGAGAAGGACAAGCTGAGAAGCAGAAGCATAAGCGGGAGAAGCAGAAGAAGAAGAAGAAGAAACAGAAGAAGGAGAAGGAGCAGAAGGTTTTAGCTGATGCAGAAGGAGAAGCAGAAAGAGAAGCAGAAGAAGCAGAAGAAGCAGTAGCAGGAGAAGCAGAATAGAAGAAACAGAAGAAGCCCAAGAAGCAGAAGGAGAACTTGAAGCAGAAGGACAAGCAGAAGCAGCAGAAGCTGGAAAAGCAGAAGCAGAAGAAACAGAACAAGGAGAAGAAGCAGAAGCAGAACGAGAAGCAGAAGAAGAAGAAGGAGAAAGAGAAGGATTAGGAGTAGGAGGAGCAGAATCAGAATAAGAAGCAGAAAGAGAAGCAGAAGGAGAAGCAGAAGGAGAAACAGAAGAAGCAGAAGTAGGAGAAGCAGAAGCAGAAGCAGAATGAGAAGCACAAGAAGGAGAAATTGAAGGAGAAGGAGAATGAGACGGAGAAGCAGAAGGAGAAGTAGGAAAAGCAGAAGAAGAAGCAGGAGAAGGAGAAGCAGAAGAAACAGAAGAAGGAGAAGAGCAGAAGCAGAAGCAGACGGAGAAGCAGAAGCAAAATGAGAAGCAGAAGAAGCAGAAGCTGAAGCAGAAGAAGAAGAAACAGAAAAAGCAGAAGAAGCAGAAGAAGAAGCAGCAGGAGAAGCAGAAGAAGAAGAAGGAGAAGTAGAAAGAGAAGGATTAGGAGTAGGAGAAACAGAAGGATAAGCAGAAGCAGAATGAGAAGGAGAAGCAGGAGCAGTAGTAGAAGCAGAAGAAGGAAAAGCAGAAGGAGAAGCATAAAGAGGAACAGAAGGAGAAGCAGGAGAAGCAGAATCAGAAGAAATAGAAGAAGGAGAAGAAGCAGAAGCAGAAAGAGAAGCAGAAACAGAAGGAGAAGCAGAAATAGAAGCAGAAGAAGCCGAAGAAGCAAAAGCAGAACCTAAAGCAGAAGGAGAAGCAGGAGAAGCAGAAGAAGCAGAATCTGGAGAAGCATAAGGAGAACCAGAAGGAGAAGCAGAAGCAGAAAGACAAGCAAAAGCAGAAGGAGAAGCAGAAGGAGAAGCAGAAGAAACAGAAGAAGCAGAAGCAGTAGCAGAAGAAGCTGAAGATGCAGAACCAGAAAGAGAAGCAGAAGTAATAGCAGAAGAACGAGAAGGAGAAACAGAAGGAGAAGCAGAAGGAGACGCAGGAAAAGCAGAAGAAACAGAAGCAGACGGAGAAGAAGGAGAAGCCGAAGCAGAAGAAGAAGCAGAAGGAAAAGCACAAGCAGAAGGAGATGCAGAAGGAGAAGCAGGAGATGCAGAAGAAGCAGAAGCAAAAGGAGAAGAAGAAGGAGAAGAATCAGAATCAGAATCAGAAGCAGAAGCAGAAATAGAAAGAGAAGCCGACGAAGAGAAGCAGAACGAGAAGCAGGAGAAGCAGGAGAAGCACAAGCGGGAGAAGCAAAAGAAGAAGAAACAGAAGCAGGAGAAGGAGCAGAAGCAGAAGGAGAAGCAGAAAGAGAAGCAGGAAAAGCAGAAGAAGCAGAAGCAGGAGAAGCAGCAGCAGGAGAAGCAGAAGCAGGAGAAGCCGAAAAAGCAAAAGCAGAACCTGAAGCAGAATGAGAAGCAGAAGAAGCAGAATCTGGAGAAGCAGAAGGAGAAGCAGAAGCAGAAAGAGAAGCAAAAGCAGAAGGAGAAGCAGAAGAAATGAAGAAGCAGTGGCAGTATCAGAAGAAGCAGAAGATTCAGAAGCAGAAGGAGAAGCAGAAGGAAAAGCAGAAGAACTAGAAGGAGAAGGAGAAGGAGAAACAGGAGTAGAAGCAGAAAGAGAAGCAGAAGAAGAAGCAGTAGAAGCATAAGAAGCAGAAGCAGGAGAAGCAGAACCAGAAGAAAAAGAAGAAGCATAAGAAGCAGAAGCAGAGGGAGGAACAGAAGAAGGAGAAGGAGCAGCAGAAGGTGAAGCAGAAGGAAATGCAGAAGCAGAAAGAGAAGCAGAAATAGAAGAAGAAGAAGGAGAAGTTGGAGAATCAGAAGAAGCAGAAGCAGAAAGAGAAGCAGAAGAAGGAGAAGGAGAAGCAGAAGAAGAAGAAGAAGAAACAGAAGAAGGAGAAGGAGCAGAAGCGGGAGAAGCAGAAGAAGAAGAAGAAGAAACAGAAGAAGGAGAAGGAGCAGAAGGAGAAGCAAAAACAGAAGGAGAAGCAGAAATAGAAACAGAAGCAGAAGAAGCAGTTGCAGGAGAAGCAGAAGAAGAAGAAACAGAAGAAGCTGAAGAAGCAGAAAGAGAACCTGAAGCAGAAGGAGAAGCAGAAGCAGCAGAAGCTGGAAAAGCAGAAGCAGAATATACAGAAAAAGCAGAAGAAGCAGAAGCAGAACGAGAAGCAGAAGAATAAGAAGGAGAAAGAGAAGGATTAGGAGTAGGAGGAGCAGAAGCAGAATTAGAAGCAGAAAGAGAAGCAGAAGGAGAAGCAGAAGGAGAAACAGAAGAAGCAGAAGCAGAAGCAGAATGAGAAGCACAAGAAGGAGAAATTGAAGGAGAAGGAGAATGAGACGGAGAAGCAGAAGGAGAAGTAGGAGAAGCAGAAGAAGGAGAAGCAGGAGAAGCAGAAGCAGAAGAAACAGAAGAAGGAGAAGAGCAGAAGCAGAAGGTGAAACAGAAGCAGAAGGAAAAGCAGAAGAAGCAGAAGATGAAGCAGAAGAAACTGAAAAAGCAGAAAAAGAAGAAGAAGCAGAAGAAGAAGAAGTAGGAAAAGCAGAAGAAGAAGAAGGAGAAGGAGAAAGAGAAGGATTAGGAGTAGGAGAAACAGACGGATAAGCAGAAGCAGAAAGAGAAGGAGAAGGAGAAGGAGAAGCAGGAGAAGCAGAAGAAGCAGAAGCAGGAGAAGCAGAAGCAGAATGAAAAGCACAAGAAGGAGAAATTAAAACAGAAGAAGATGCAGAAGGAGAAGCAGAAGCAGAAGGAGAAGCAGAAGAAGGAGAAGGAGAAGGAGTAGCAGAAGGATAAGAATAAAGAGAAACAGAAGGAGAAGCAGGAGAAGCAGAAGCAGGAGAAACAGAAGAAATAGAAGAAGGAGAAGAAGCAGAAGCAGAAAGAGAAGCAGAAACAGAAGGAGAAGCAGAAATAGAAGCAGAAGAAGCCGAAGAAGCAGAAGCAGAACCTGAAGCGGAAGGAGAAGCAGAAGAAGCAGAATCTGGAGAAGAAGAAGGAGAACCAGAAGGAGAAGCAGAAGCAGAAAGAGAAGCAAAAGCAGAAGGAGAAGCAGAAGAAACAGAAGAAGCAGAAGCAGAAGCAGAAGAAGCTGAAGATGCAGAAGCAGAAAGAGAAGCAGAAGGAATAGCAGAAGAACGAGAAGGAGAAGGAGAAACAGAAGGAGAAGAAGAAGGAGAAGCAGAAGGAGAATCAGGAAAGGCAAAAGAAGCAGAATCAGACGGAGAAGCAGGAAAAGCAGAAGAAGCAGAAGCAAAAGGAGAAACAAAAGAAGGAGAAGGAGAAGCAGAGGCAGAAGAAGAAGCATAAGGACAAGCACAAGCAGAAGGAGATGCAGAAGGAGAAGCAGGAGAAGCAGAAGAAGCAGAAGATGAAGGAGAAGCAGAAGTAGGAGAAGCAGAAGGAGGAGAAGCAGAAGCAGAAGGAGAAGCAGAAGCGGAATGAGAAGCAGAAAAAGAAGCAGGAGAAGCACAAGAAGCAGAAGCAGGAGAAGCCGAAAGAGAAGAAGCAGAAGAAGCAGAATCAGAAGCAGAAGTAGAAGCAGAAGCAGAAGGAGAAGCAGCAGAAGAAGTAGAACCAGAAATTCAGGCAGGAGAAACAGAAGAAGCAGAAGCAGAAGCAGAAGGAGAAGCAAAAAGAGAAGCAGTAGCAGAAGTAGAAGAAGCAGCAGAAGGAGAAGCAGCAG
>NW_012297563.1:0-4283 GCF_000151885.1 Dipodomys ordii | reverse complement strand
GGAGAAGCAGAAGGAGAAGGAGAAGCAGATTTTAGAAGCAGAACGAGAAGCAGGAGAAGCAGAAGCAGAAGAAGCAGAAGATGCAGAAGCAGGAGGAGAAGCAGAAGGAAAAGCAGAAGAACGAGAAGGAGAAGGAGAAACAGAAGGAGAAGCAGAAAGAGAAGCAGAAGAATGAGCAGGAGAAGGAAAAGCAGCAGGAGAAGCAGAAAGAGCAGCAGAAGGAGAAGCAGGAGATGCAGAAACAGGAGAAGCAGAAGCAGAAGAAACAGGAGAAGGACAAGAAGCAGAAGCAGAAGGAGAAGCAGAAACAGAAGGAGAAGCAGAAAGAGAAGGAGGGGAAGCAGAAGAAGCAGAAGCAGGAGAAGCAGAAGCATAAGAATCCGAAGAAGCAGAAGCAGAACCTGAATCAGAAGGAGAAGCAGGAGAAGCAGAAGAAGCAGGATCTAGAGAAGCAGAATGAGAAGCTGAAGGAGAAGCAGAAGCAGAAAGAGAATCAAAAGCAGAAGGAGAAGCAGAAGAAACAGAAGAAGTAGAAGCAGTAGCCGTTGTAGCAGAAGCAGAAGGAGAAGAAGAAGGAAAAGGAGAAGAACAAGAAGGAGAAGGAGAAACAGAAGGAGAAGCAGAAAGAGAAGCAGGTAAAGCAGAAGAAGAAGATGCAGAAGGAGAATCAGAAGGAGAAGCAGAAGAAGGAGAAGGAGAAACAGTAGCAGAAGAAGATCAGAAGGAGAAGCAGGAGAAGCAGAAGAAGCAGAAGCAGAAGGAGAAGCAGGAGAAGCAGAAGAAGCAGAATCTGGAGAAGCAGAAGGAGAAGCAGAAGCAGAAAGAGAAGCAAAAGCAGAAGGAGAAGCAGAAGAAGCAGAGGCAGTAGTAGAAGAAGCAGAAGATTCAGAAGCAGAAGGAGAAGCAGAAGGAAAAGCAGAAGAACTAGAAGGAGAAGGAGAAGGAGAAACAGGAGTAGAAGCAGAAAGAGAAGCAGAAGAAGGAGCAGTAGAAGGAAAAGCAGCAGGAGAAACAGAAAGAGCAGCAGAAGGAGAAGCAGGAAATGCAGAAACAGGAGAAGAACAAGCAGAAGAAACAGGAGAAGGACAAGAAGCAGAAGCAGAAGGAGAAGCAGAAAGAGAAGGAGGGGAAGCAGAAGAAGCCGAAGCAGGAGAAGCAGAAGCATAAGAATCCGAAGAAGCAGAAGCAGAACCTGAAGCAGAAGGAGAAGCAGGAGAAGCAGAAGAATCAGAATCTGGAGAAGCAGAACGAGAAGCAGAAGGAGAAGCAGAAGCAGAAAGAGAATCAAAAGCAGAAGGAGAAGCAGAAGAAACAAAAGAAGTAGAAGCAGTAGCAGTTGTAGCAGAAGCAGAAGGAAAAGCAGAAGAACAAGAAGGAGAAGGAGAAACAGAAGGAGAAGCAGAAGGAGAAGCAGAAAGAGAAGCAGGTAAAGCAGAAGAAGAAGAAGCAGAAGGAGAAGCAGAAGAAGGAGAAGGAGAAGCAGAAGGAGAAGCAGAAGCAGAAGAAGATGCAGAAGGAGAAGCAGAAGAAGCAGAAGCAGAAGGAGAAGCAGGAAAAGCAGAAGAAGCAGAAGCAAAAGGAGAAGCAAAAGAAGGAGAAGGAGAAGCAGAGGCAGAAGAAGAAGCATAAGGACAAGCACAAGCAGAAGGAGATGCAGAAGGAGAAGCAGGAGAAGCAGAAGAAGCAGAAGCTGAAGGAGAAGCAGAAGTAGGAGAAGGAGAAGGAGGAGAAGCAGAAGCAGAAGGAGAAGCAGAAGCAGAATGAGAAGCAGAAAGAGAAGCAGGAGGAGGACAAGAAGCAGAAGCAGGAGAAGCCGAAAGAGAAGAAGCAGAAACAGAAGCAGAAGGAGAAGCAGAAGCAGAAGGAGAAGCAGCAGAAGAAGTAGAACCAGAAATTCAGGCACGAGAAACAGAAGAAGCAGAAACAGAAGGAGAAGCAAAAAGAGAAGCAGAAGGGGAAGTAGAAAAAACAGGAGAAGAAGCAGAAAAAAAAGCAGGAGAAGCAGAAGCAGGTGATGAAGTAGAAGCAGAAGAAGCAGAAGTAGAAGCAGTAGAAGCATAAGAAGCAGAAGCAGGAGAAGCAGAATCAGAAGAAATAAAGAAGCATAAGATGCAGAAGCAGATGGAGAAACAGAAGTAGGAGAAAGAGCAGCAGAAGGTGAAGCAGAAGGAGTTGCAGAAGCAGAAAGAGAAGTAGAAACAGAAGGAGAAGAAGAAGGAGAAGTTGGAGAATCAGAAGAAGCAGAAGCAGAAAGAGAAGGAGAAGAAGGAGAAGCAGAAGGAGAAGGACAAGCAGGAGAAGCAGAAGAAGCAGAAGCAGGAGAAGCAGAAGAAGAAGAAACAGAAGAAAGAGAAGGAGCAGAAGGAGAAGCAGAAGGAGAAGCAGAAAGAGAAGCAGAAGAAGCAGTAGCAGGAGAAGCAGAAGCAGAAGAAACAGAAGAAGCCCAAGAAGCAGAAGGAGAACCTGAAGCAGAAGGACAAGCAGAAGCAGCAGAAGCTGGAAAAGCAAAAGCAGAAGAAACAGAACAAGGAGAAGAAGCAGAAGCAGAACGAGAAGCAGAAGAAGAAGAAGGAGAAAGAGAAGGATTAGGAGTAGGAGGAGCAGAAGGAGAATCAGAAGCAGAAAGAGAAGCAGAAGGAGAAGCAGAAGGAGAAACAGAAGAAGCAGAAGTAGGAGAAGCAGAAGCAGAATGAGAATGAGAAGCACAAGAAGGAGAAATTGAAGGAGAAGGAGAATGAGACGGAGAAGCAGAAGGAGAAGTAGGAGAAGCAGAAGAAGAAGCAGGATAAGCAGAAGCAGAAGAAACACAAGAAGGAGAAGAGCAGAAGCAGAAGCAGACGGAGAAGCAGAAGCAAAAGGAGAAGCAGAAGAAGCAGAATCTGAAGCAGAAGAAGAAGAAACAGAAAAAGCAGAAGAAGCAGAAGAAGAAGCAGCAGGAGAAGCAGAAGAAGAAGAAGGAGAAGGAGAAAGAGAAGGATTAGGAGTAGGAGAAACAGAAGGATAAGCAGAAGCAGAAAGAGAAGGAGAATGAGAAGGAGAAGCAGGAGAAGTAGAAGAAGCAGGAGAAGTAGAAGAAGCAGAAACAGGAGAAGCAGAAGCAGAATGAAAAGCAGAAGAAGGCGAAATTGAAACAGAAGAAGATGCAGAAAGAGAAGCAGGAGCAGAAGTAGAAGCAGAAGAAGGAGAAGCAGAAGGAGAAGCATAAAGAGAAACAGAAGGAGAAGCAGGAGAAGTAGAAGCAGGAGAAGCAGAATCAGAAGAAATAGAAGAAGGAGAAGAGCAGAAGCAGAAGCAGAAGGAGAAGCAGAAGCAGAAGGAGAAGCAGAAGCAGAAGGAGAAGCAGAAAGAGAAGCAGGAGAACCAGAAGAAGCAGGAGAAGCAGAAGCAGAAGAAACAGGAGAAGCCGAAGAAACAGAAGCAGAATCTGAAGCAGAAGGAGAAACAGAAGAAGCACAAACTGAAGCAGAAGCAGAAGAAACAGAAATAGTAGAATAAGCAGAAGCAGAAGCACCAGGACAAGCAGAAGAACAAGAAGGAGAAGGCGAAAGAGAAGGATTAGGAGTAGGAGAAGCAAAAGGATAAGCAGAAGCAGAAAGAGACGCAGAAGGAGAAGCAGCACGAGAAGTAGGAGAAGCAGGAGAAGCAGAAGCAAGAGAAGCAGAAGAAACAGAAGACGCAAAAGCAGAATGAGAAGCAGAAGGAGAAATTGAAGCAGAAGGAGAAGGAGAAGCAGAAGGAGAAGCCGAAGAAGGAGAAGGAGAATCAGAAAGAGAAGCACAACGAGAAGCAGGAGAAGCAGAAGCAGGAGAAGCAGAAGCAGAAGAAACATAAGAAGGAGAAGAAGCAGAAGGAGAAGCAGAAACAGAAGGAAAAGCAGAAATAGAAGCAGGAGCAGCAGAAGAAGCAGCAGCAGGAGAAGCAGAAGCAGAAGGAGCCGAAGAAGAACAAGCAGAACCTGAAGCATAAGGAGATACAGGAGAAGCAGAAGAAGCAGAATCTAGAGAAGCAGAAGGAGAAGCAGAAGCAGAAAGAGAAGCAAAAGGAGAAGGAGAAGCATAAGGAGAAGCAGAAGAAACAGAAGAAGTAGAGGCAGTAGCAGAAGATGTAGAAGCAGAAGGAGAAGCAGAAGGAAAAGCAGAAGAACGAGAAGGAGAAGGAGAAGGAGAAACAGAATGAGAAGCAGAAAGAGAAGCAGAAGAAGGAGCAGGAGAAGGAAAAGCAGCAGGAGAAGCAGAAAGAGAAGCAGAAGGAGAAGCTGGAGATGCAGAAACAGGAGAGCAGAA
>NW_012297562.1:0-4283 GCF_000151885.1 Dipodomys ordii | reverse complement strand
AAGGAGAAGCAGAAGCAGAAAGAGAAGCCTGAACGAGAAGCAGGAGAAGCAGAAGCAGGAGAAGCAGAAACAGAAGAAACAGAAGAAGGAGAAGAAACAGAAGGAGAAGCAGAAACAGAATGAAAAGCAGAAAGATAAGCAGAAGCAGAAGAAGCAGCAGCAGGAGAATCAGAAGCAGAAGAAGCAGAAGCAGAACCTGAAGCAGAAGGAGAAGCAGGAGAAGCAGGAGAGGCAGAATCTGGAGAAGCAGAAGGAGAAGCAGAAGCAGAAAGAGAAGCAAAAGCAGAAGGAGAAGCAGAACTAGAAGCAGAAGAAACAGAAGAAGCAGAGGCAGTAGCAGAAGAAGCAGAAGATGCAGAAGCAGAAGGAGAAGCAGAAGGAAAAGCAGAAGAACGAGAAGTTGAAGGAGAAGGAGAAACAGAAGGAGAAGCAGAAAGAGCAGCAGAAGGAGGAGCAGGAGATGCAGAAACAGGAGAAGCCTAAGCAGAACAAAGAGGAGAAGGACAAGAAGCAGAAGCAGAAGGAGAAGCAGATACAGAAGGAGAAGCAGAAAGAGAAGGAGGGGAAGCAGAAGAAGCTGAAGCAAGAGGAGCAGAAGCATAAGAATCCGAAGAAGCAGAAGGAGAACCTGAAGCAGAAGGAGAAGCAGGAGAAGCAGAAGAAGCAGAATCTGGAGAAGCAGAAGGAGAAGCAGAAGGAGAAGCAGAAGCAGAAAGAGAATCAAAAGCACAAGGAGAAGCAGAAGAAACAGAAGAAGTAGAAGCAGTAGCAGTGGTACCAGAAGTAGAAGGAGAAGCAGAAGGGAAAGCAGAAGAACAAGAAGGAGAAGGGAAACAGAAGGAGAAGCAGTAGGAGAATAAGAAGGAGAAGCAGAAGAAGGAGAAGCAGAAGCAGAAGAAGATGCAGAAGGAGAAGCAGAAGAAGCAGAAGCAGAAGGAGAAGCAGGAGAAGCAGAAGAAGCAGAATCAGAATCAGAAGTACAATCAGAAGCAGAAGGAGCAGCAGCAGAAGAAGTAGAATCAGAAATTCAGGCAGGAGAAACAGAAGAAGCAGAAGCAGAAGCAGAAGGCGAAGCAAAAAGAGAAGGAGGAGAAGGAGAAGTAGAAGAAGCAGCAGAAGGAGAAGCAGCAGAAGAAGCACAAAAACAAGCAGGAGAAGCAGAAGCACAAAGAGAAGTAGAAGCAGAAGAAGCAGAAGCAGAAGAAGAAGCATTAGAAGCATAAGAAGCAGAAGCAGGAGAAGTAGAAGCAGAAGATAAAGAAGAAGCATAAGAAGCAGAAGCAGAGGGAGAAACAGAAGAAGGAGAAAGAGCAGCAGAAGGTGAAGCAGAAGGAGATGCAGAAGCAGAAAGCGAAGCAGAAACAGAAGGAGAAGAAGAAGGAGAAGTTGGAGAAGCAGAAGAAGCAGAAGCAGAAGCAGAAAGAGAAGGAGAAGAAGGAGAAGGACAAGCAGGAGAAGCAGAAGAAGCAGAAGGGGGAGGAGCAGAAGAAGAAGAAGAAGAAGAAGAAGAAGAAACAGAAGAAAGAGAAGGAGCAGAAGGAGAAGCAGAAGCAGAAGGAGAAGCAAAAGAGAAGCAGAAGAAGCTGAAGAAGCAGTAGCAGGAGAAGCAGAAGCAGAAGAAACAGAAAAAGCCCAAGAAGCAGAATGAGAACCTGAAGCAGAAGGAGAAGCAGAAGCAGCAGAAGCTGGAAAAGTAGAAGCAGAAGAAACAGAACAAGCAGAAGAAGCAGAAGAAGAACGAGAAGCAGAAGAAGAACAAGGAGAAAGAGAAGGATTAGGAGTAGGGGAAACAGAAGGATAAGCAGAAGCAGAAAGAGAAGGAGAATGAGAAGGAGAAGCAGGAGAAGCAGAAGAAGCAGAAGCAGAATGAAAAGCAGAAGAAGGAGAAATTGAAACAGAAGAAGATGCAAAAGGAGAAGCAGAAGCAGTAGTAGAAGCAGAAGAAGGAGAAGCAGAAGGAGAAGCATAAAGAGAAACAGAAGGAGAAGCAGGAGAAGCAGAAGCAGGAGAAGCAGAATCAGAAGAAATAGAAGAAGGAGAAGAAGCAGAAGCAGAAAGAGAAGCAGAAACAGAAGGAGAAGCAAAAATAGAAGCAGAAGAAGCCGAAGAAGCAAAAGCAGAACCTAAAGCAGAAGGAGAAGCAGAAGAAGCAGAATCTGGAGAAGAAGAAGGAGAACCAGAAGCAGAAAGAGAAGCAAAAGCAGAAGGAGAAGCAGAAGGAGAAGCAGAAGGAGAAGCAGAAGAAACAGAAGAAGCAGAATCAGTAGCAGAAGAAGCTGAAGATGCAGAACCAGAAAGAGAAGCAGAAGGAATAGCAGAAGAACGAGAAGGAGAAACAGAAGGAGAAGCAGAAGGAGACGCAGGAAAAGCAGAAGAAACAGAAGCAGACGGAGAAGCAGAAGAAGGAGAAGGAGAAGCCAGAGCAGAAGAAGAAGCATACGGAAAAGCACAAGCAGAAGGAGATGCAGAAGGAGAAGCAGGAGATGCAGAAGAAGCAGAAGTAGAAGGAGAAGAAGAAGGAGAAGAATCAGAATCAGAAGAAGCAGAAGCAGAAATAGAAAGAGAAGCCGACGAAGAGAAGCAGAACGAGAAGCAGGAGAAGCACAAGCGGGAGAAGAAGAAGAAGAAACAGAAGAAGGAGAAGGAGCAGAAGCAGAAGGAGAAGCAGAAAGGAAGCAGGAAAAGCAGAAGAAGCAGAAGCAGGAAAAGCAGAAGGAGAAGAAACAGGAGAAGGACAAGAAGCAGAAGCAGAAGGAGAAGCAGAAACAGAAGGAGAAGCGGAAAGAGAAAGAGGGGAAGCAGAAGAAGCAGAAGCAGGAGAAGCAGAAGTATAAGAATCCGAAGAAGCAGAAGCAGAACCTGAAGCAGAAGGAGAAGCAGGAGAAGCAGAAGAAGCCGAATCTGGAGAAGCAGAATGAGAAACTGAAGTAGAAGCAGAAGCAGAAGCAGAAAGAGAATCAAAAGCAGAAGGAGAAGCAGAAGAATCAGAAGAAGCAGAAGCAGTAGCAGTTGCAGCAGAAGCAGAAGGAGAAACAGAAGGAAAGCAGAAGAACGAGAAGGAGATGGAGAAACAGAAGGAGAAGCAGAAGGAGAAGCAGAAGGAGAAGCAGAAGAAGCAGAAGGAGAAGCAGAAGGAGAAACAGAAGCAAAAGAAACATCAGAAAGAGAAGCAGAAGCAGAAGAAGATGCAGAAGGAGAAGCAGGAGAAGCAGAAGAAGCAGAAGCAGAAGGAGAAGTAGAAGAAGGAGAAGGAGAAGGAAGAGCCGCAGAAGCAATAGGAGAAGCAGAAAGAGAAGCAGAAGCAGAATGAGAAGCAGAAAGAGAAGCAGTAGAAGCAGAAGAAGCAGGAAAAGCAGAAGCAGAAGAACGAGAAGAAGACGAAGAAGAAGAAGAAGCATAAGGAGAAGCATAAGGAGAAGCATAAGGAGAAGTCTAAGGAGAAGCAGTAGAAGCAGAAGAAGCAGAAGCAGGAGAAGCAGAAGCAGAAGAAAAAGAATAAGCAAAAGAAGCAGAAGCAGAAGCAGTGAGAGAAGCAGAAGAAGGAGAAGGAGAAGGAGCAGCAGAAGGAGAAGCAGAAGCAGAAAGAGAAGCAGAAACAGAAGGGGAACAAGAAGGAGAAGCAGGAGAATCAGAAGAAGCAGAAAGAGGAGAAGAAGGAGAAGCAGAAGTAGAATCCGAAGAAACAGAAGCAGAAGAAGCAGAAGAAACAGAAGCAAAAGAAACAGAAGAAGGAGAAGAGCAGAAGCAGAAGCAGAAGGAGAAGCAGAGGCAGAAGGAGAAGCAGAAAGAGAAGCAGGAGAACCAGAAGAAGCAGGAGAAGCAGAAGCAGAAGAAACAGAAATAGTAGAATAAGCAGAAGCAGAAGCACCAGGACAAGCAGAAGAACAAGACGGAGAAGGCGAAAGAGAAGGATTAGGAGTAGGAGAAGCAAAAGGATAAGCAGAAGCAGAAAGAGACGCAGAAGGAGAAGCAGCACGAGAAGTAGGAGAAGCAGGAGAAGCAGAAGCAAGAAAAGCAGAAGAAACAGAATACGCAGACGCAGAATGAGAAGCAGAAGGAGAAATTGAAGCAGAAGGAGAAGGAGAACCAGAAGGAGAAGCTGAAGAAGGATAAGGAGAAGCAGAAAGAGAAGCAAAAAGAGAAGCACAACGAGAAGCAGGAGAAGCAGAAGCAGGAGAAGCAGAAGCAGAAGAAACATAAGAAGGAGAAGAAGCAAAATCAGAAGGAGAAGCAGAAACAGAAGGAAAAGCAGAAATAGAAGCAGGAGCAGCGGAAGAAGCAGC
>NW_012297561.1:0-4283 GCF_000151885.1 Dipodomys ordii | reverse complement strand
GGGCAACAGAAAAGAAAACACCAGGAGAGAGAAACTGTCACATGAAGTCTTCATAGTCTTGTACAAATCCCACCATCACAACCACCATCATCTGCCAGATCATCTCCAAGGTGGCCTTTAACCCCCCTCCAGGAACCACGACTTTCTTCTTCTTTTTGTCTTTGCTTTGCATTTCTTGCTTCTGTGTTCTCACCACAAAGCACAGTCAATGATTTGGTCATCTTTGGCAAGTCATCAATTTCCAACGAAATTCACACATCTCGAACTAAGGCTTTCAAAAACCTGGCATAATAGAATGACTTTTCATCCTGTATAATTTTATCTTTTAGTAACTTCCCGAATTCTGTGAGATCATCTCTTGAAGATGGGTTCATAGCATCTATCCCACAAACTGTATCATTCACACCAAACGTTTCTTTTGCTAGTACAAGGTCTGAATCTTCCTGTAGTTTCTGTAGCCACAGTTTATCTGCTAATTGTTCTTCTGGTGTTAGCACTTGAGGTTCTTCAGATTCTTCTCATCTCCTTTTAATATCTTCTTGCCTTTTCTTCTGTTGTCATTCTTTTTTCTTTTATTTTCTCCTCTATTTTTCTTTCTTTCATGAAATTTTTATTTCTGGTTTTACTTCTGCTGCTTCTTTTGATTCCTCTTCATCATCATCATCATCATCATTCCAGTTACCTTTGACCTCCTTGTCCTCGCCTTCCCAGTGGTTCCCACAGGCCAGGTGGCGGGCTTGTGGATGAGGTAGCCTGGGAGCCGCCAAGAGGTGGGGTGTTGAGGTGAGTCACCAGGCTGGCTCTCGTTGTCCCACAAGAGCATGCTGGGACCATCCCTAGTTCCAATCTTAATCTCCTGTTCTGTTGCCTTAGTGTTTTTTCATAGTGGGAGATTCATTTGTACATTGACTTAGTGTCGATTTTGGTTTTGTCCTTTACCTCGACAATTACATTTGTCTCCTGTCATTTTGGTTGTGTTATTCTGATTGCATTTTCTATCAAGGCAAGGCTAAAATAAAAACAGAGTTAAAACAAGGCTCTACGGAGTTTTTCAGAAAAGCAGGAAGGCATTTCCACCTCTGGTGTGTTTGGCACACTCCTCCTTTGAAGCAGATTTTTATTCTTTACCCAGTAATTTCCCCAACTGTGGAAGTTCACCAAAGGAACTATTGCACTTCGAAACATTCCTAGGGTTCTATAAGTTTTGTTTCTAGTGCTGGAGCTTGGATTCGGGACTTGTTCCTTTGCTTTACTCTGTATTCGAGATAAGATATGTTTTAAAACTGAGAGGCTATACTTGGGCACTAGAGGCTCATGCCTGTAATCCTAGGTACTCAGGAGGCTGAGATATGAGGATCATGGTTCAAAGCCAGTGCAGGCAGGAATGTCCGTGAGACTCTTATTTCCAATTAACCACCACAAAAACCAGAAATCCCACTGTGGCTCAAGTGGTAGAGCACTCACCTTGAGCTGAGGAGCTGTGGGACAGCTCCCAGTCCCAGACTTCAAGCCCCATGACTGACAAAAAACAGAAAAGTTGAGTTTTGAAGATCAGGATTCAACGCCAGCCCATTCAGAAGAGTATGTGAGACTTATCTCCAAAGAACCAGCATAAAGATGGAAATGTAGCTATTAGCGCTGAACAATACAAAAAATAAAGTTCATGGATAACAGTTCATGGATAACACTTAGGCCCACGATTTCACACACACACACATTTCACACACACACACACACACACAGGCACACACACCAATACAAAGAACAAAGGAAACTCCTTTTAGCATGCAAATTCGTCATGAAAGCACATAGTTCCTCCTCGCTGAGGAACTAGGAAGTATACCATGAACAACACATTGCCATAATCGCAGACATTACTGTCCCCTTAGATCCTGAGGAAGTCTTGGGATCCTGTTCCAGTAGTGCCACCCCTGGGCCTGAAAGAGAACTTCATCTTCTGCATATTCTCCCTGAAGCTCAATTTGGAATGGATCCATAACCAGTGCACTGATTTTTCTCTCCTGTATCAACTGTCTGGCTGCTCTATAGATCAAAACATCACAAAAACAATCAGTGCTGTTCTCAGGTGAATCAATATGAGGCTTTTCTTCATAGCCCAGCTGTAAATCGGTTTCATGGGGAACTCCCTGCCCTCCATGCTCTATTTGTACATGTTTTTATTCCAATGTCATCTAAAAAAGCCCAGCAATGCATCCAGAGCATCTGATCTCCACAAGAGTGCCTGTAGGAGCAAACACAAGCAGTTTAGGCTGCTCAACCCTTCCAAAGGCGGGAATTGCCAACAATCTACAGCAGAGAGCTGAGAATCCTAAGTTAGTCAGAATAGCAGCAGGAAATAGGCTCCCAACAGAACCCAGATCAGGCACAGACTCTCTCTACCAGTACAGAATCAGCAACCAAGCAAAGACAGACACACCAAAACAAAATTGAAGAGCAGTCTCCTGAACCCCCATGCGAAAATCACAGAGAAAAATCACAAGGTTTACCACCACCCAGGAAAGCAAGCTCACCTCAAAAGCCAGCAGCCATGCAGGGGAGAGCCCCAGTGGGAGCAAAGCAGGAATGGAAGACAAAAGCTACATCCAAGGGTTGCTGGAGGCAATGACTCAAGAAATAAAGCGAGAAATGGATCAGAAATTGAAAGATGAACTATCAAAAGATATACAGGATATCAAACAAAAGTTGGAAGCAAAAATAGAAGCTGCACAAACCTCAGTAAGAAGTGAGATAAACGCCAAATTAGAGGTAATGCATACTGATCTCACCTCAATGAGAGGTGAGATCAGTACTCTGAGAACCAACATTGAATCCATAAAGGGATCCATTTCCTCCATGCAAACCACAATAGAAGCCACGGTCAACAGAGTGAATGAAATGGAAGGTAGAGTGTCAGATACAGAAGACAGAATACACCAACTGGACCAAAAAGTGACAGATATGGAAAAATCACTCAAATTAAACCAAAGGGAAATTCAAGAGCAGGCAGATAATGCTAAAAAATTTAACCTTCGCATAATCGGAGTGGACAAAGGTGAGGAATTCCAGAACAAGGGAATGCAACACCTACTTAACAAGATAATCAATGAAAATTTTCCCCACATCAAAAATGACCATCTTAACTACATCACAAAAGCTTATCCAACACCCAACAAGCAAGATCCTAGGAGAAACACTTCTAGACACATTATAGTAAAAATGATGGATCTGAATAATAAGGAAACAATCCTGCATGCAGCAAAAATGAAGAAGGAGCTATACTACAACGGGAAAAAAATTAAAATCACTGCAGATCTCTCCACACAAACAATGAATGCAAGAAAAGCCTGGGAAAGTACCATACGAGCCCTGAGAGCCAATAACTGCCAACCCAGACTGATATACCCGGCAAAGCTAGCATTCACATTCGATGGAGAACTGAAAACTTTTAATAGCAAAGAAAAACTAAATGAATACATAAACATTAAGCCAGCATTACAAAGAATTCTAAGAGGGGGGACACAACCTGAAGAAAGCAACCAGGAACTGGGACCTGCCCCAAACAGGCGTTACTCAAAGTCTAACTGAGCAAGCACAGGAGGAAAGGAAAGAAGAAAAACTTAGGAAAACGGAATGGCAGGGACAACAATGCATCTCTCTATACTTTCTCTTAATATAAATGGGCTGAATTCGCCAATTAAAAGAAAACGAACTGAGGACTGGATCAGAAAACAAGACCCATCCATCTGCTGCCTTCAGGAGACCCACCTCTCAGCCAAACATACAAACAAACTCAGAGTGAAGGGGTGGAAAAGGATCTACCAATCAAATGCCCCCAGTAAGAAAGCAGGTGTAGCTATCCTGATATCTGACAAAATAAACTTTTCATTAAAATCAGTACAGAAAGACAAGGATGGACACTACATATTAATAAAGGGAACAATCCAAGAGGAGGATATAACCATCATCAACTTATATGCCCCAAATATTGGTGCACCCAGATATGTCAAAGAAATGCTCTCAAACTTACAGAATAAAATAGATCCCAATACGATAATACTAGAAGACTTTAACATGCCACTCTCACCAAAGGACAGGTCTACCAAGCAGAGGAAAAGAAGCTACCGAATTAAGTGAGGCCATTCTTCAAGCGGAATTAACTGACATCTACCGAGTATTTCACCCTAAAAAAACACAGTACACATTCTTCTCAGCAGCTCATGGAACTTTTCCAAAATAGACACATATCATAGTTCATGCAAGGAACTTAAGCAAATACAAAGGGA
>NW_012297560.1:0-4284 GCF_000151885.1 Dipodomys ordii | reverse complement strand
GCTGTGTCCCCCACTGTGTGCCGCTGTGTCCTCGCTGATTCCCCCGCTGTGTCCCGCTGTGTCCTTTTGTGTCACGCTGTTTTCCCGCTGTGTCCCTGCTGTGTCCCTCTGTGTACCCCGCTGTGTCCAGTTTTGTCTCCGCTGTGTCTCGCTGTGTCCCACGCTCTGTCCCACACTGTGTCCCGCCTTGTCCCGCGCTGTGTTCTGCTGTGTCCCCGGCTGTGTCCCGCTGTGTCACCCCCTGAGTCCCCGCTGTGTCACCGCTTTGTCCCGCTGTTTCCTCGCTATGTTCCCCGCTGTGTCCCGCTGTGTCCCCCGCTGTGTCCCCCGCTGTGTCCTCGCTGTGTCCCCTGCTGTGTCCCTCTGTGTCCTCACTGGGTCCCCCACTGTGTCCCGCTTTGTCCCCCGCTGTGTCCCGCTGTGTCCCACTGTGTCCCAGCTGTGTGCCTGCTGTGTCCCACTGTGTCTCCCGCTTTGTCCCGCTGTGTCCCCGCTGTGTCCCGCTGTGTCCCGCTGTGTCCCCGCTGTGTGCCCGCTGTGTCCTGCTGTGTACCCCTCTGTGTCCAGCTGTGTCACCGCTGTGTCTCGCTGTGGCCACTCTCTGTCTCTGCTGTCCCCCGCTGTGTCCCCCGCTGTGTCCCGCTGTGTCCCGTTGTGTCCCCCGCTTTTTCCTGCTGTGTCCCGCAGTGTCCCCGCTGTGTCCCGCTGTGTAACACTGTGTCCCGTGGTGTCCAACTTTGTCCTACGCTGTGTCCCCCGCTGAGTCCCCACTGTGTCGCCTCTGTGTCCCCCTGTGTCCTCGCTGTGTGCCCCGCTGTCTCCTGCTTTGTCTCCCGCTGTGTTCCGCTGTGTCCCGCTGTGTCCCCGCTGTGTCCCCAGCTGTGTCCCGCTGTGTCCCGCTGTGTACCCCGCTGTGTCCTGCTATGTTCCCGCTGTGTCCCGCTTTGTCCTGCTGTGTACTGCTGTGTCCCCCGCTGTGTCCCGCTGTGTCCTGCTGTGTCACGCTGTTTCCCCGCTGCGTCCCCGCTGTGTCCTTCTGTGTACCCCGCTGTGTCCAGCTTTGTCCCTGCTGTGTCTCGCTGTGTCCCACGCTCTGTCACCCTCTGTTTCCCGCTCTGTCCCCCTCTGTGTCCCGCTGTGTCCCCAGCTGTGTCCCACTGTGTCCCCGCAGGGTCACTGCTGTTTCCCGCTGTGTCCCGCTGTGTTCCGTGGTGTCCCTCTTTGTCTCCTGCTGTGTCCCCCGCTGAGTCCCCGCTGTGTCCCGCTGTGTCCTCGCTGTGTCCCCCGCTGTCTCCCGCTCTGTCCCCCCTGTGTCTCACGCTTTGTCCCCGCTGTGTCCCACTGTGTCCCGCTGTGTCCCGCTGTGCCCCCACTGTATTTCGTTGTGTCCACAGCTGTGTACCACGCTGTGTAACGATGTGTGCCCGCTGTATCTACGCTGTATCCCGCTGGGTCCCGCTGGGTCCTCGATGTGTCCCCCGCTGTGTCCCGCTGTGTCCCCCGCTGTGTCCCGCTGTGTCCCCCGCTGAGTCCCCGCTGTGTCACCGCTGTTTCCCGCTGTTTCCTCACTGTGTCCCCTGCTGTCTCCCTCTCTGTCCCCTGCTGTGTCTCACGCTTTGTCCCCGCTGTGTCCCACTGTTTCCCGCTGTGTCCGGCTGTGCCCCCACTGTGTCCCGTTGTGTAAACAGATGTGTACTACGCTGTGTAACGCTGTGTCCCCGCTGTATCGACGCTGTGTCCCGCTGTGTCCCGCAGTGTCCTCGCTGTGTTCCCCGCTGTCTCCCGCTCTGTCCCTCGCTGTGTCTCACGCTTTGTCCCCGCTGTGTCCCACTGTGTCCCGCTGTGTCCGGCTGTGCCCCCACTGTGTCCCGTTGTGTCAACAGCTGAGTACCACGCTGTGTAATGCTGTGTGCCCGCTGTATCGACACTGTGTCCCGCTGGGTCCCGCTGTGTCCTCGCTGTGTTCCCCGCTGTGTCCCGCTGTGTCCCCCGCTGTGTCCTCGCTGTGTCCCCCGCTGTGTCCTGCTGTGTCCTCGCTGTGTCCCCTGCTGGGTCCCGGTTGGTCCTGCTGTGTCCTCGCTGTGTCCACCGCTGTGTCCCGTTGTGTCCCCAGCTGTGTCCCCAGCTATGTCCCGATGTGTCTACTGCTGTGTCCATGCTATGTCTTGCTGTGTCGCGCTGTGTCCCCCACTGTGTCCGCTGCTTTGTCCTGCTGTTTTCCCCGAATGTGTCACCAATGTGTCCCGCTGTGTCCTCGCTGTGTCCCGCTGTGTCTCGCTGTGCCCCCACTCTGTCCCCTTGTGTCCACAGCTGGGTACCATGCTGTGTAACCCTGTGTCCCCGCTGTATCGACGCTGTGTCCTGCTGGGTGCCATTGTGTCCTCGCTGTCTTCCCTGCTGTGTCCTGCTGTGTCCCCCCCGTGTCCTCGCTGTGTCCCCCGCTGTGTCCCGCTTTGTCCCCCGCTGTGTCCCCCGCTGTGTCCTCGCTGTGTCCCCCGATGTGTCCCGCTTTGTCCCCCGCTGTGTCCCCCGCTGTGTCCTCGCTGTGTCCCCTGCTGTGTCCCGCTGTGTCCTCACTGGGTCCCCCACTATGTCCCGCTGTGTCCCCCGCTGTGTCCTGCTGTGTCCGCTGTGTCCCCGCTGTGTGCCTGCTGTGTCCTGCTGTGTCTCCACTTTGTCCCGCTGTGTCCTACTGTGTCCCGGCTGTGTCCCGCTGTGTCCCGCTGTGTCCCCGCTGTGTGCCCGCTGTGTCCCGCTCTGTACCCCGCTGTGTCCAGCTGTGTCACCGCTGTGTCTCGCTGTGGCCACTCTCTGTCTCCGCTGTCCCCCGCTGTGTCCCCCGCTGTGTCCCGCTGTGTCCCGCTGTGTCCCCCGCTTTTTCCTGCTGTGTCCCGCAGTGTCCCCGCTGTGTCCCGCTGTGTAACACTGTGTTCCGTGGTGTCCCACTTTGTCCCACGTTTTGTCCCCCGCTGAGTCCCCTCTGTGTCGCCGCTGTGTCCCCCTGTGTCCTCGCTGTGTCCCCTGCTGTCCCCCGCTTTGTCTCACGCTGTGTTCCGCTGTGTCCCGCTGTGTGCCCGCTGTGTCCCCAGCTGTGTCCCGCTGTGTACCCTGCTGTGTCCTGCTATGTTCCCGCAGTGTCCCCGCTGTGTCCCGCTGTGTCCCGCTGTGTCCTCGCTGTGTCCCCAGCTGTGTACCCCACTGTGTTCCGCGTGTCCCTGCTGTATCGACGCTGGGTCCCGCTGGGTACCGCTGTGTCATCCCTGTGTCCCCCGCAGTGTCCCGCTGTGTCCCCCGCTGTGTCTCTGCTGTGTTCCCGCTGTGTCCCGCTGTGTACTGCTGTGTCCCCCACTGAGTCCCGCTGTGTCCCAATGTGTCCTCGCTCTGTCCCCCGCTGTGTCCCGTTGTGTCCTCCCTGTGCCCCTGCTGTGTCCCGCTGTGTCCCCCGCTGTGTCCCCCGCTATGTCCCGCTGTGTCCCCCACTGTCCCCACTGTGTCCTTACTGTGTCCCAGGCTTTGTGCCGCTGTGTCCTCGCTGTGTCCCCCGCTGTGTCCCGCTGTGTCCTGCTGTGTCACGCTGTTTCCCCGCTGCGTCCCCGCTGTGTCCCTCTGAGTACCCCGCTGTGTCCAGCTTTGTCCCCGCTGTGTCTCGCTGTGTCCCACGCTCTGTCCCCCACTGTGTCCCGCTCTGTCCTCCTCTGTGTCCCGCTTTGTCCCTCGCTGTGTCCCACTGTGTCCCCGCAGGGTCACTGCTGTTTCCCGCTGTGTCCCGCTGTGTTCCGTGGTGTCCCTCTTTGTCTCCCGCTGTGTCCCCCGCTGAGTCCCTGCTGTTTCACCGCTGTGTCCCGCTGTGTCCTCGCTGTGTCCCCCGCTGTCTCCCGCTCTGTCCCTCGCTGTGTCTCACGCTTTGTCAACGCTGTGTCCCACTGTGTCCCGCTGTGTCCGGCTGTGCCCCCACTGTGTCCCGTTGTGTCCACAGCTGAGTACCACACTGTGTAACGCTGTGTGCCCGCTGTATCGACGTTGTGTCCCACTGGGTCCCGCTGTGTCCTCGCTGCGTTCCCCGCTGTGTCCCGCTGTGTCCCCCACTTTGTCCTCGCTGTGTCCCCCACTGTGTCCTGCTGTGTCCTCTCTGTGTCCCCCGCTGGGTCCCGGTGGGTCCTGCTGTGTCCTCGCTGTGTCCACCGCTGTGTCCCGTTGTGTCCCCAGCTGTGTCCCCCGCTATGTCCCGATGTGTCTACTGCTGTGTCCATGCTATGTCTTGCTGTGTCGCGCTGGTCCCCCGCT
>NW_012297559.1:0-4284 GCF_000151885.1 Dipodomys ordii | reverse complement strand
AAGCGGGACACCACGGAACATAGCAGGACACAGCGTGAAACAGCGGTGAACCTGCAGGGACACAGCGGGACACAGCGGGGGACACAGCGGGACACAGCGGGGACACAGCGGGGACACAGCGGGACACAGCAGGTCACAGCGGGGGACACTGCGGGACACAGCGGGACACAGCGGGGGACACAGCAGGGACACAGTGGGACACAGTAGGACACAGCGTGGGACAAAGCGGGAGACAGCAGAGGACACAGCGAGGACACAGCTGGACACAGCGGGGACACAGACGGGACTCAGCAGGGGACATAGAGGGAAAAAAGCGGGACACCACGGGACACAGTAGGACACAGCGGGACACAGCGGGGACACTGCGGGACACAGTCAGGAGACACAGCGGTGGACAGCGGGGGACAGAGAATGGACACAGCGGGACACAGAGGGGACACAGCTGGACACAGAAGGGTACACAGCGGGAAACAGCGGACACACAGCGGGGACAGAGCTGGACACAGAGGGACACAGAGGGGACAGAGCGTGACACAGGTGGACACTGAGGGAGACAGAGCGAGGACACAGCCGGACACAGCGAAACAAAGCATGACACAGTGGGGACACAGCAGGAGACACAGCGGGACACAGTGGGGGACAAAGCGGGACACAGCGGGGTACACAGCAGGGACAAAGAAGGACACAGCGGGGGACACAGCGAGGACACAGCGGAACACAGCGGTGACACAGCGGGACACAGCTGGGGACACTTTGGGACACAGCGGGACACAGAGGGACACAGCAAGGACACAGCGGGGGACAGTGGGGGACACAGCGGGACACAGCAAGGCACAACGGGGTCACAGCAGTGGACACAGCAGGACACAGCGGGGGACACAGCGGGACACAGCGGGGGACACAGCGGGACACAGCGGGACACAGCGGGGGACACAGCGGGACACAGCGGGGGACACAGCGGGACACAGCGGGGACACAGCTGGGTACACAGCGGGACACAGCAGAGACACAGCGGGGACACAGCGGGACACAGCAGGACACAGCAGGGGACACTGCAGGGACACATTGGGACACAGTAGGACACAGAGTAGGACAAAGCGGGAGACAGCAGAGGACACAGCGAGGACACAGCTGGACACAGCGGGGACACAGAGGGGACTCAGCAGGGGACATAGAGGGAAAAAAGCGGGACACCACGGGACACAGTAGGACACAGCGGGACACAGCGGGGACACTGCGGGACACAGCCAGGGGACACAGTGGTGGACAGCGGGGGACAGAGAAGGGACACAGCGGGACACAGCAGGGTACACAGCTGGGGACACAACGGGACACAGTGGGGGACATAGCGGGACACAACAGGACACAGTGGGACACAGCGGGACACAGCGGGGGACACAGAGATGACAAAGCGGGACACAGCGGGGGACACAGTGGGACAGAGCAGGGTACACAGCAGGGGACACAGAGGGACCCAGCGGGACACAGCGGGGGACACAGGGGGGACACAGCGGGACACAGCGGGGGACACAGCGAGGACACATTGGGACACAGTGGGACACAGCGGAGCACAGCACGGACACAGCGGGGGACAAAGCGGGACACAGCGGGACACAGCGGGGGACACAGCGGGGGACACAGAGGGGTACACAGCGGGACACAGCAGTGGAAAAAGCAGGACACAGTGAGGGACACAGCGAGGACACTGCGGGACTCTGCGGGAGACACAGCGAGGACACAGCGTGACACAGCGGAACCCAGCGGGACACAGCAGGGACACAGCAGGGGACACAGCGGGACACAGAGTGGGACACAGTGGGACACAGCAGGGGACACAGCGGGACACAGCGGGACACAGCGGGGGACACAGCGATGACAAAGCGGGACAGAGCGGGGATATAGTGGGACTCAACACGGTCACAGCGGGACACAGCAGGACACAGCGGGGGACACAGGAGGGACAAAGGGGACACAGCAGGGGACACAGCGAGGACACAGCGGGACACATCTGGGACACAGCGGGAATCAGCGGGGGACACAGCGGGACACAGCGGGGACACAGCAGGGAAACATCGGGGGACACAGTGGGACAGAGCAGGGGACACAGCAGGGGACACAGAGGGACAGAGCGGGACACAGCAGGGGACACAGGGGGGACACAGCGGGACACAGCGGGGGACACAGTGAGGACACATTGGGACACAGCGGGGACACAGCGGGACTCAGAGGGGGACACAGCAGTACACAGCGGGACACAGTGGGGCACAGCAGGGACACAGCAGGGGACACAGCGGGAAACAGCGAGGGACACTGCGGGGGACACAGCGGGACACAGTGTGGAACACAGAGAGTACACAGCGGGACCCAGCGGGACACAGCGTCGATACAGCGGGGACACAGCGTGACAGAGCAGTGTACATAGCTGGGGACACAACGGGACACAGTGGGGGACATAGCGGGACACAGCTGGACACAGCGGGTCACAGCGGGGACAAAGCGGGGACTCAGCGGGGGACACAGCGGGGGACAAACGGGACACCACGGAATACAGCGGGATACAGCGGGACACAGGGGGGACACAGCAGGACACAGCGGGACACAGAGGGGGACACATTGGGACACAGCGGGGGACACAGCGGGGGACACTGCAAGGACACATTGGGACACAGTAGAACACAGCATGGGACAAAGCAGGAGACAGCGGAGGACACAGCTGGACACAGCTGGACAAAGCGGGACACAGCAGTGGACACAGCGGGACACAGCGGGACACAGCGGGGGACAAAGCGGTACACCACGGAACACAGCAGGACACAGCGTGAAACAGCGGTGAACCTGCGGGGACACAGCGGGACACAGGTGGGGACACAGCGGGACCCAGCGGGACACAGCGGGGGACACAGCGGGAAACAGCGGGGACACAGCGGGGGACACTGCAGGGACACATTGGGACACAGTAGGACACAGTGTGGGACAAAGCGGGAGACAGCGGAGGACACAGCGAGGACACAGCTGGACACAGCGGGGACACAGAGGGGACTCAGCAGGGGACATAGAGGGAAAAAAGCGGGACACCACGGGACACAGTAGGACACAGCGGGACACAGCGGGGACACTGCGGGACACAGCCAGGGGACACAGTGGTGGACAGCGGGGGACAGAGAAGGGACACAGCAGGACACAGAGTGGACACAGCTGGACACAGAAGGGTACACAGCGGGACACAGCGGACACACAGCGGGGACAGAGCTGGACACAGAGGGACACAGAAGGAACAGAGGGTGACACAGCTGGACACTGAGGGAGACAGAGCGAGGACACAGCCAGACACAGCGAAACACAGCGTGACACAGTGGGGACACAGCAGGGGACACAGCGGGACACAGCGGGGGACACAGCGGGACACAGCGGGGTACACAGCAGGGACAAAGCAGGACACAGCGGGGGACACAGCGAGGACACAGCGGGACACAGCGGTGACAAATCGGGACACAGCGGGGGACACAGCGAGGTCACAGCGGGACACAGCGGTGACAAAGCGGGACACAGCAGGGGACACAGCGGGACACAGCGTCGATAGAGCGGGGACACAGCGGGACACAGCTGGGAACACAGCGAGGACACAGCGGGGACACAGCGGGGGACACAGCGGGACACAGCGGGGGACACAGCGAGGGACACAGCGGGGGACACAGCGGGACACAGTGGGGAACACAGAGAGGACACAGCAGGACCCAGCGGGACACAGCGTCGATACAGCGGGGACACAGCGGGACACAGCGGGGTCACTGCGGGACACAGTGGCGGACAAAGCGGGACACAGCGGGACACAGCGGGGACGCAGCGGGACACAGCGGGACACGGCGGGGGACACAGCAGGACACAGAGGGGGACACAGTGGGGGAAACAGCTGGACACAGCGGGGAACACAGCGAGGACACAGTGGGACCCAGCGGGACACAGCGTCGATACAGCGGAGACACAGCGTTACACAGCATGGTACAAAGCTGTGGACACAACGGGACACAGTGGGGGCACAGCGGGACACAGCGGGACGCAGTGGGACACAGCGGGGACAAAGCGTGAGACACAGCAGGGGACAGAGCTGGAGACAGCGGGGACACAGCGGGGACACAGCGGGACACAGCGAGGACACAGCGGGACAGAGCGGGACACTGCAGGGCACAGCGGGGGACACAGCGGGACACAGCGGGGGACACAGCCAGGACACAGCGGAACACAGAGTGGGACACAGTGAGGACACAGCCGGACACAGCGGGACAC
>NW_012297558.1:0-1850 GCF_000151885.1 Dipodomys ordii | reverse complement strand
GAGACATAGCAGGGACACATTGAGACACAGCGAGGACACAGCGGGACACAGTGTGGGATACAGCGGGGGACAGCGGTGACACACCGGCGGACAGCGGGGACACAGCGGGACACAGCGGGACACAGTGGGGGACACAGTGGGACACAGTGGGGGACACAGCGAGGACACAGCGGGACACAGCGGGGACACAGCGGGGACAGCGGGGACACACATGCGGAGAGCGGGGACACAACGGGACACAGCGGTGGACGTCAGGGACACAGCGGGACACAGCGGGGACACAGCAGGGACACCACGGGTCACAGCCTGGACACAGTGGGGGACACAGCGAGGACACAGCAGGACACAAATGGGGACACAGCAAGGACACAGCAGGACACAGCGGGAAAGAGCGGGACACAGCCGGGGACACAGCGGGACACAGCGGGACACTTCGGGGGACACAACAGGACACTGCAGGGAGCACAGAGGGACACAGTGGGACACAGCGGTGACACCGCAGGGGACACAGTGGGAAAGAGCGGGACACAGCGGGGGACACAGCCGGGAACACAGCGGGACACAGCAGGGATCACAGCGGGGACACAGCGGGACACAGTGGGGACACATCGGGGGACACAGCAGGACACTGCAGGGTACACAGCAGGACAGAGCGGGACACAGCAGGACACAGCGGGGACACATCAGGGGACACAGCAGGTCACAGAGAGGAACAAAGAGGGCACACAGCGGGACACAGTGGGACACAGCGGGGTACACAGCGGGGCCACAGCGGGACTTCGCAGGGACAAAGCGAGGACAGAGTGGGACACAGAGGTACACAGCGAGGGACACAGCGGGGGACACAGCGGGGAACAACGGGGACACAGCGGGACACAGCTAGGACACAGCGGGGACACAGCAGGGACACAGCAGGGGACACAGTGGGACACAGCAGGGGATACAGCAATGACACAGAGGGCACAAAGGGGGAAACTGCGGGACACAGTGGGACACAGCGGGGACACAGAGGGACATAGCAGTTACACAGCGAGGACACACCAGGGACACAGCGGGACACAGCGGGGACACAGCGGGGACACAGCGGGGGACACAGTGGGGGACACAGCGGTAAATAGTGGGGGACACAGCGGGTCTCAGCGGGGGACACAGCAAAGAACACAGCGGGACAGAGCGGGGGACACAGGGGAACACAGCGGGACACAGCCAGACACAGCTGGGGACACAGCGGGTGACACAGCGGGGGAAACAGCGGGAAACAGCGGGGGACACAGCGAGGACACAGCAGGACACAGCGGGGGACACAGCAGGACACAGCGGGGTACACAGAGGGAGACACAGCGGTACACATCGGGACACAGCGGGGACACTGCAGGACACAGCGGGACACAGCAGGGGACACACCGGGGGAGAGCAGGCACACAGCGGGACACAGCGGGACATTGCAGGACACAGCAGGACACAGCGGCGAACACAGCGGGACACACAGCGGGACACACCGGGACACAGCGGGGGACACAGCATGGACACAGCGGGTTACAGCGGGGAAATAGTGGGGGACACAGCGGGGGACACAGCGGGATACAGAAGGACACAGCGAGGACACAGTGGGACACAGGAGGACACAGCGGGGACACAGCGGGGACACAGCGGGGGACACAGTGGGACACAGCGGGCACACATAGGGACTCAGCGGTTACACAGCGAAGACACACCAGGGACACAGCCGGACACAGCGGAGACACAACAGGGACACAGTGAGACACAGCGAGGACACAGTGGGACACAGCGTTGGATACAGCGGGGGACAGCGGTGACACACCAACAGACAGCAGGGACACAGCAGGACA
>NW_012297557.1:0-4284 GCF_000151885.1 Dipodomys ordii | reverse complement strand
GAAGAAGAAGAAGGAGAAAGAGAAGGATTAGGACTAGGAGGAGCAGAAGAAGAATAAGAAGCAGAAAGAGAAGCAGAAGGAGAAGCAGAAGGATAAACAGGAGAAGCAGAAGCAGGAGAAGCAGAAGCAGAAGAAGAATGAGAAGCACAAGAAGGAGAAATTGAAGGAGAAGTAGAATGAGACAGAGAAGCAGAAGGAGAAGTAGGAGAAGCAGAATAAGAAGAAACAGAAGAAGGAGAAGAGCAGAAGCAGAAGCAGAAGGAGAAGCAGGAGCAGAAGGAGAAGCAGAAGAAGCAGAAGCTGAAGCAGAAGAAGAAGAAACAGAAAAATCAGAAGAAGCAGAAGAAGAAGCAGCAGGAGAAGCAGAAGAAGAAGAAGGAGAAAGAGAAGGATTAGGAGTAGGAGAAACAGAAGGATAAGCAGAAGCAGAAAGAGAAGGAGAAGGAGAAGCAGGAGAAGCAGAAGGAGCAGAAGCAGGAGAAGCAGAAGCATAATGAAAGGCAGAAGAAGGAGAAATTGAAACAGAAGAAGATGCAGAAGGAGAAGCAGAAGCAGAAGCAGTAGTAGAAGCAGAAGAAGGAGAAGCAGAAGGAGAAGGATAAAGAGAAACAGAAGGAGAATCAGGAGAAGCAGAAGCAGGAGAAGCAGAATCAGAAGAAATAGAAGAAGGAGAACAAGCAGAAGCAGAAAGAGAAGCAGAAACAGAAGGAGAAGCAGAAATAGAAGCAGAAGAAGACGAAGAAGCAAAAGGAGAACCTGAAATAGAAAGGAGAAGCTGGAGAAGCAGAAGAAGAAGAATCTGGAGAAGAAGAAGGAGAACCAGAAGGAGAAGCAGAAGCAGAAAGAGAAGCAAAAGCAGAAGGAGAAGCAGAAGAAACAGAAGAAGCAGAAGCATTAGAAGAAGCTGAAGATGCAGAAGCAGAAAGAGAAGCAGAAGGAATAGCAGAAGAACGAGAAGGAGAAACAGAAGGAGAAGCAGAAGGAGAAGCAGGAAAAGAAGAAGAAGCAGAAGCAGACGGAGAAGCAGAAGAAGGAGAAGGAGAAGCAGAAGCAGAAGAAGAAGCAGAAGGAAAAGGGTAAGCAGAAGGAGATGCAGAAGGAGAAGCAGGAGAAGCAGAAGAAACAGAAGCAGAAGGAGAAGAAGAAGGAGAAGAATCAGAAGAAGCAGAAGCAGAAATAGAAAGAGAAGCCGACGAAGAGAAGCAGAATGAAAAGCAGGGGAAGCAGAAGAAGCAGAAGCGGGAGAAGCAGAAGAAGAAGAAGAAGGAGAAGGAGCAGAAGGAGAAGCAGAAGGAGAAGCACAAAGAGAAGCAGGAAAAGCAGAAGAAGCAGAAGCAGGAGAAGCAGAAGCAGAAAACAGGAGAAGGACAAGAAGCAGAAGCAAAAGGAGAAGCAGAAACAGAAGGAGAAGAAGAAAGAGAAAGTGGGGAAGCAGAAGAAGCAGAAGCAGGAGTAGCAGAAGCATAAGAATCCGAAGAAGCAGAAGCAGAACCTTAAGCAGAAGGAGAAGCAGGAGAAGGAGAAGAAGCAGAATCTGGAGAAGCAGAATGAGAAGCTGAAGTAGAAGCAGAAGCAGAAGCAGAAAGAGAATCAAAAGCAAAAGGAGAAGCAGAAGAAACAGAAGAAGCAGAAGCAGTAGCAGTTGCAGCAGAAGGAGAAGCAGAAGGAAAAGCCGAAGAACGAGAAGGAGAAGGAGAAATAGAAGGACAAGCAAAAGGATAATCAGAAGGAGAAGCAGAAGAAGCACAAGGAGAAGCAGAAGGAGAAACAGAAGCAGAAGAAGCAGCAGAAGGAGAAGCAGAAGCAGAAGAAGATGCATAAGGAGAAGCAGGAGAAGCAGAAGAAGCAGAAGCAGAAGGAGAAGTAGAAGTAGGAGAAGGAGAAGGAAGAGCCGCAGAAGCAATAGGAGAAGCAGAAGGAGTAGCAGAAGCAGAATGAGAAGCAGAAAAAGAAGCAGTAGAATCAGAAGAAGCAGGAAAAGAAGAAGCAGAAGAAACAGAAGAAGAAATAGAAGAAGAAGAAGAAGAAGAAGAAGAAGAAGAAGAAGAAGAAGAAGAAGAAGAAGAAGAAGAAGAAGAAGAAGAAGAAGAGATGATGACGAGAGAGAGAGAAGAAGAAGGAGAAGCATAAGGAGAAGAAGCAGAAGAAGAAGAAGCAGAAGCAGGAGAAGCAGAAGAAGAAGAAAAAGAATAAGCATAAGAAGAAGAATCAGAGGGAGAAGCAGAAGAAGGAGAAAGAGCAGCAGAAAGAGAAGTAGAAGGAGAAGCAGAAGGAGAAGCAGAAGAAGGAGTAGCAGAAGCAGAAGAAGCAGCAGAAGGAGAAGCAGAAGCAGAAGAAGATGCATAAGGAGAAGCAGGAGAAGCAGAAGAAGCAGAAGCAGAAGGAGAAGTAGAAGTAGGAGAAGGAGAAGGAAGAGCCGCAGAAGCAATAGGGGAAACAGAAGGAGAAGCAGAAGCAGAATGAGAAGCAGAAAGAGAAGCAGTAGAAGCAGAAGAAGCAGGAAAAGAAGAAGCAGAAGAAAGAGAAGAAGAAGAAGAAGAAGAAGAAGAAGAAGAAGAAGAAGAAGAAGAAGAAGAAGAAGAAGAAGAAGAAGAAGAAGAAGAAGAAGAAGAAGAAGAAGAAGGAGAAGAAGGAGAAGGAGAAGCATAAGGAGAAGAAGTAGAAGCAGAAGCAGGAGAAGCAGAAGTAGTTGAAAAAGAATAAGCATAAGAAGAAGAATCAGAGGCAGAAGCAGAAGAAGGAGAAGGAGCAGCAGAAAGAGAAGTAGAAGGAGAATCAGATCAGAAGGAGAAGCAGAAGGAGTAGCAGAAGCAGAAGAAGCAGCAGAAGGAGAAGCAGAAGCAGAAAAAGATGCAGAACGAGAATCAGGAGAAGCAGAAGAAGCAGAAGCAGATGGAGAAGCAGAAGTAGGAGAAGGAGAAGGATATGGAAGTGCAACAGAAGCAATAGGAGAAGCAGAAGGAGAAGCAGAAGCAGAATGAGAAGCAGAAAGAGAAACAGTAGAAGCAGAAGAAGCAGGCAAAGCAGAAGCAGAGAAAGAGAAGAAGAAGACGAAGAAAAAGAAGAAGAGGAAGAGGAAGAAGAAGAACAAGCAGCAGCATAAGGAGAAGCATAAGGAGAAGCATAAGGAGAAGCAGTAGAAGCAGAAGCAGGAGAAGCAGAAACAGAAGAAAAAGAATAAGCAAAAGAAGCAGAAGCAGAAGCAGTGGGAGAAGCAGAAGAAGGAGAAGGAGAAGGAGCAGCAGAAGGAGAAGGAGAAGCAGAAAGAGAAGCAGAAACAGAAGGAGAACAAGAAGGAGAAGCAGGAGAATCAGAAGAAGCAGGAGTAGAAGCAGAAAGAGGAGAAGAAGGAGAAGCAGAAGTAGAATCAGAAGAAACAGAAGAAGAAGAAGAAGAAGAAGAAGAAGAAGAAGAAGAAGAAGAAGAAGAAGAAGAAGAAGAAGAAGAAACAGAAGCAAAAGAAACAGAAGAAGGAGAAGAGCAGAAGCAGAAGCAGAAGCAGAAGAAGAAGGAGAAGCAGAAAGAGATGCAGGGGAAGCAGAAGAAGCAGGAGAAGCAGAAGCAGAAGAAACAGGAGAAGCCGAAGAAGCAGAAGCAGAATCAGAAGCAGAAAGAGAAACAGAAGAAGCACAATCTGAAGCAGAAGCAGAAGAAACAGAAATAGTAGAATAAGCAGAAGCAGAAGCAGCAGGAGAAGCAGAAGAAGAAGACGGAGAAGGCGAAAGGGAAGGATTAGGAGTAGGAGAAGCAAAAGGATAAGCAGAAACAGAAAGAGACGCAGAAGGAGAAGCAGCACGAGAAGTAGGAGAAGCAGGAGAAGCAGAAGCAGGAGAAGCAGAAGAAACAGAAGACGCAGAAGCAGAATGAGCAGCAGAAGGAGAAATTGAAGCAGAAGCAGAAGGAGAAGCAGAAGCAGAAGGAGAAGCAGAAGAATGAGAAGGAGAAGCAGAAAGAGAAGCAGAACGAGAAGAAGCAGAAACAGTAGCAGGAGAAGCAGAAGCAGAAGAAACAGAAGAAGGAGAAGAAGCAGAAGCAGAAGGAGAAGCAGAAACAAAAGGAAAAGCAGAAAGAGAAGGAGGGGGAGCAGCAGACGCAGCAGCAGGAGAAGCAGAAGCAGAAGAAGCCAAAGAAGCAGAAGCAGGACCTGAAGCAGAAGGAGAAGCAGGAGAAGCAGAAGAAGCAGAATCTGGAGAAGCAGAATCTGGAGAAGCAGAAGGAGAAGCAGAAGCAGAAAGAGAAGCAAAAGCAGAAGGAGAAGCAGAAGGACAAGCAGAAGAAACAGAA
>NW_012297556.1:0-4285 GCF_000151885.1 Dipodomys ordii | reverse complement strand
TGTCCTACGCTGTGTCCTACTGTGTCCCAATGTGTCCCTGCAGTGTCCCCCGCTGTGTCCTGCTGTGTCCCGCTGTGTCCCCTGCTGTGTCCTGCTGTGTCCCGCTGTGTCCCCGCTGTGTCTCCGCTGTGTCCCGCTGTGTCCCCCGCTGTGTCCCCGCTGTGTCCCGCTGTGTCCCGCTGTGTCCCCCGCTGTGTCCCGCTGTGTCCCCCGCTGTGTCCTGCTGTGTCCACTGCTGTGACCCCGTTGTGCCTTGCTGTGTCCCGCTGTGTCCCCCACTGTCCCCCGCTGTGTCCTTGCTGTGTCCCTCTGTGTCCCACTGTGTCCCAAAGTGTCCCCAGCTGTGTCCAGCTGTGTCACCGCTGTGTCCCGCTGTGTCCTCGCTGTGTCCCCCGCTGTGTCCTTCTTTGTCCCTGCTGTGTACCCCGCTGTGTCCCGCTGTGTCCCCCACTGTGTCCCGCTGTGTCCCCTGCTCTGTCCCCACTGTGTCACGCTTTGTTTCGCTGTGTCCGGCTGTGTCCTCGCTCTGTCTCCCTCAGTGTCCACCTGTGTCACGCTCTGTCACCTCTGTGTCCCTCTGTGTCCAGCTCTGTCCCCGCTGTGTGTCCGCTGTGTCCCGCTGTGTACCCTTCTGTGTCCAGCTGTGTCCCCTTTGTGTCCCGCTGTGTCCCTTTTCTGTCCCCCGCTGTCCACCGCTGTGTCTCCTGGCTGTGTCCTGCAGTGTCCCCGCTGTGTCCCGCTGTGTCCTACTGTGTCCCGTGGTGTCCCGCTTTTTCCCCTCTATGTCCCCTGCTGAGTCCCCTCTGTGTCCCCGCTGTGTCCAGCTGTGTCCTCGCTGTGTCCTCCGCTGTCTCCTGATTTGTCCCATGCTGTGTCTTACTGTGTCCCAATGTGTCCCTGCTGTGTCCCCCGCTGTGTCCCGCTGTGTCCCGCTGTGTCCCATGCTGTGACCTGCTGTGTCCCGCTGTGTCCCCGCTGTGTCCCCGCTGTGTCCTGCTGTGTCCCCCGATGTGTCCCGCTGGGTCCCGCTGTGTCCCCGCAGGTTCACCGCTGTTTCACGCTGTGTCCTGCTGTGTTCCGTGGTGTCCCGCTTTGTCCCCCTTTGTGTCCCGCTGTGTCCACTGCTGGGTCCCCGCTGTGTCCCGCTGTGTCTCGCTGTGTCCCGCTGTGTCCTCGCTTTGTCCCATGCTGTGTTAAGCTGTGTCCTCCCTGTGTCCCCCGCTGTGTCCCGCTGTATCCCCCGCTGTTCCCTGCCTTGTCCCACTGTGTCCCGCTGGGTCCCGCACTGTGTCCCGCTGTGTCCCCGGCTGTGCCCCGCAGTGTCCCGCTCTGTCCCCACTGTGTCCCCCGCTGAGTCCTCTATGTGTCGCCGCTGTGTCCCGCTGTGTCCTCTCTGTGTCCCCTCCTGTCTCCCGCTTTGTCCCACGCTGTGTCCCGCTGTGTCCCGCTGTGTCCTCGCTGTGTCTCCCGCTGTGTCCTGCTGTGTTCCCGCTGTGTCCCAAGCTGTGTCCCGCTGTGTCCCGCTGTGTGCCCCGCTGTGTCCCACTATGTTCCCGCAGTGTCCCCGCTGTGTCCCCGCTGTGTCCTCGCTGTGTTCCCCGCTGTGTCCCCCGCTGTGTTTCGCTGTGTCTCGCTGTGTCTACGGCTGTGTCCCCACTGTGTCCCGCTGTGTCTCGCTGTGTCCCGCTGTGTCCCGCTGTGTCCCGCTGTGTCCCCCACTGTGTCCCTTTGTGTCATCAGCTGTGTACCCCGCTGTGTCCCGCTGTGCTCCCGCTGTATCGACACTTTGTCCCGCTGGGTCCTGCTGTGTCGTCTCTGTGTTCCCCACTGTGTCCCGCTGTGTCCCCCACTGTGTCCCGCAGTATCCCCCGCTGAGTCCCCCTGTGTCACCGCTGTGTCCCTCTGTGTCCTCGCTCTATCGACGCTGTGTCCCGCTGGGTCCCGCTGTTTCCTCTCTTTGTTCTCCGCTGTGTCCCGCTGTGTCCCCCGCTGTGTCTCTCGCTGTGTCCCTCTGTGTCCCCGGCTGTGTCCGGCTGTGTCTTGCTGTGTCCCCCGCTGTGTCCTTGCTGTGTCCCCGCTGTGTCCCGATGTGTCCCGCAGTGTCCCCAGCTGAGTCCCGCTGTGTCACCGCTGTGTCCCGCTGTGTCCTCGCTGTGTCCCCCACTGTGTCACGCTTTGTCCCTGCTGTGTCCCCCGCTGTGTCCCGCTTTGTCCCCGCTGTGTCCTGCTGTGTCCCCCGCTGTGTCCCGCTGTGTCCCGCTGTGTCCCACGCTGTGTCCCGCTGTGTCCCTGCAGGTTCACTGCTGTTTCACGCTGTGTCCTGCTGTGTCTCGCTGTGTCCCGCTGTGTCCTCACTTTGTCCCATGCTGTGTTCCGCTGTGTCCTCCCAGTGTCCCCCGCTGTGTCCCGCTGTGTCCCCCGCTGTGCCCCGCAGTGTCCTGCTGTGTCCCGCTGTGTCCTTGCTGTGTCCCACTGTGTCCCCGCTGTTTCCCCGCTAGGTCCTGCTGTGTCCCGTTGTGTCCCGCTGGGTCCCCAGCTGTGTACCCCGCTGTGTCCCGCTGTGTCCCCGCTGTATCGACGCTGTGTCCCGCTTGGTCCCGCTGTGTCCTCGCAGTGTTCCCCGCTGTGTCCCGCTGTTTACCCCTCTGTGTCACCCACTGTGTCCCGCTGTGTCCCCTGCTGTGTACTGCTGTGTCCCCCGCTGAGTCCCGCTGTGTCCCCGCTGTGTCCCAATGTGTCCGCGCTGTGTCCCCTGCTGTGTCCCGCTGTGTCCCCCCTGTTTCCCCCGCTGTGTCCCGCTGTGTCCCGCTGTGTTTCCAGCTGTGTCCTCTGCTCTGTCCCACTGTGTCCCCCTCTGTTTCCTGCTGTGTCCCGCTGTGTCCCCCCGGTGTCCCCTGCTGTGTCCCGCTGTGTCCACACTGTGTTCCCCGTGTGTCCCGCTGTGTACCCCGCTGTGACCCGCTGTGTCGCGCTGTGTCCCGCTCTTTCTCCGCTGTGTCCCCGCTGTGTGCCCAGTGTGTCCCGCTGTTTACCCCGCTGTGTCTAGCTGTGTCACTGATGTGTCCCGCTGTGTACTGCTGTGTCCCCCGCTGAGTCCCGCTGTGTCCCCGCTGTGTCCCAATGTGTCCTCGCTGTATCCCCCCTGTGTCCCGCTGTGTCCCCCTGTGTCCCCCGCTGTGTCCAGCTGAGTCCCTCTGTGTCCCCTGCTGTGTCCCCCGCTCTGTCCCACTTTGTCCCCCTCTGTGTCCCGCTGTGTCCCCCTGTGTACTGCAGTGTCCCCCGCTGAGTCCCGCTGTGTCCCCGCTGTGTCCCAATGTGTCTTCCCTGTGTCCCCCGCTGTGTCCCCCTCTGTCCCCCGCTGTGTCCCGCTGTGTCAACTGCTGTGTCCACATTGTGTCCCGCTGTTTCCCCCGCTGTGTCCCGCTGTGTCCTCACTGTGTCCCGCTGTGTCCTCGCTGTGTCCACCGTGTGTCCCACTGTGTGCCCCGCTGTGTCCCCCGTGAGTCCCGCTGTGTACCTCGCTGTGTCCCGCTGTGTCACGCTTTGTCCCGCTCTTTCCCCACTGTGTCCCCCGCTGTGTCCCGCTGTGTCCCGCTGTGTAATGCTGTGTCCTGCTGTGTCCCCCACTGAGTCCAGCTGTGTCCCCTCTGTGTCCCAATTTGTCCTCGCTGTGTCCCCCGCTGTGTCCCCCGCTGTGTCCCGCTGTGACCCTCTGTGTCCCCTGCTGTGTACCCTGCTCTGTCCCACTGTGTCCCCCGCTGTGTCCCGCTGTGTCCCGCTGTGTACTGCTGTGTCCCCCGCTGAGTCCCGCTGTGTCCCCGCTGTGTCCCAATGTGTCCTCGCTGTGTCCCCCGCTGTGTCCCACTGTGTCACCTCTGTGTCCCCCGATGTGTCCACTGCTGTGTCCACCGCTTTGTCCCCACTGTGTCCCACTGTGCCCGCTGTGTCCCGCTGTGTACCCTGCTGTGTCCAGCTGTGTCACCCCTGTGTCACGCTGTGTCCCCTCTCTGTTCCCCGCTGTCCCCTGCTGTGTCCCCCGCTATGTCCCGTTGTGTCCCGCTGTGTCCCCTACTTTGTCCCGCTGTGTCCCCGCAGTGTCCCCGCTGTGTCCCGCTGTGTCACACTGTGTCCCGTGGTGTTCCGCTTTGTCCCCTGCTGTGTCCCCCGCTGAGTCCCACTTTGTCCCCGTTGTGTCCTGGTGTGTCCCCCGCTCTGTCCCCTGCTGTGTCCTGCTGTGCCCCCGAAGTTGCCCGCTGTATGCCCGCATTGTCCCCGCTGTGTATGC
>NW_012297555.1:0-4285 GCF_000151885.1 Dipodomys ordii | reverse complement strand
ACAGCAGTACACAGCGGGACACAGCGGGGACACAGCAGGGACACAGCGGGGGACACAGGGATGACACAGCGGGACCCAGCGGGACCCAGGGTCGATACAGCAGGGACACAGCGGGACACAGAGGGTAAAAATGCGAGGACACAGCGGAACACAGCGAGGACACAGCCGTAGACCCAGCGGGACACAGTGGCGGACACAGCGGGACACAGCGGGGAACACAGCGAGGACACAGCGGGACCCTGAGCAACATAGCGTCGATACAGCGGGGACAGAGCGTTACACAGCGAGGTACACAGCTGTGAACACAGCGGGACACAGCTCGACACAGTGGGACACAGCAGGCACAAAGCTTGAGACACAGCGGGGTACAGAGCGGGAGACAGCGGGGGACACAGCGAGGACACAGCGGGACACAGCACTGACACTGCGGGGGACACAGCGGTACACAGCGGGGAACACAGCGGGGGACACAGCGGGAGACAGCGGGGGACACAGCGAGGACACAGGGGGACACAGCGGCGACACAGAGGGGACTCAGCGGGGGACACAGCGTGGGACAAAGTGGGACACCACGGGACACAGTTTTACACAGCGGGACACAGCGGGGACATTGCGGGACACAGCAGGACAAAGCGGGGGACACAGCGGGACACAGCGGGACACAGCGGGGGACTCAGCGGGGGACAGCGGTGACAGAGAGTGGCCACAGTGAGACACAGCGGTGACACAACTGGACACAGCGGGATACACAGCGGGACAGAGCGGGCACACAGGGGGACACAGCGGGACACAGCGGGACACAGCGGGGACACAGCGGGACAAAGCGGGAGACACAGCGGGACACAGCAGGCACACAGCGGGGACACAGTGGGACACAGCGGGACACAGCGGGGGACAAAGCGGGACACAGTGGGGGACCCAGTGAGGACACAGCGGGACACAGCAGGGGACACAGTTAGGACACAGCGGGGGACACAGCAGGGGACACAGCGGGACACAGCGGGAACACAGCGAGGACACAGAGGGACACAGCGGGACACAGCGTCGATACAGCGGGGACACAGCGTTACACAGTGTGGTACACAGCTGTGGACTCAACGGGACACAGTGGGGGCACAGCCGGACACAGCGGGACACAGTGGGACACAGCGGGGAAAAAGCGTGAGACACAGCAGGGGACAGAGAGGGTGACAGCAGGGGACACAGCGAGGAAACAGCGGGACACAGCGGTGACACAGCGGGGACTCAGGGTGTGACACAGCGGGACACAGCGGGGGACAAAGCGGGACACAGCGCGGGACAAGGCGGGACACAGTGTGGGACAGAGCGTGGGACACAGCGAGACACAGCAGAGACAAAACTGGACACAGCGGGGTACACAGAGGGACACAGCAGGGACACACGGGAAAACAGCGTGACACAAAAGGACACAGCGGGACACAGCGGGGGACACAGCGAGGACACAGCGGCACACAGTGGGGGACACAGCAAGGATAGAGCGGGAAACAGCGGGGGACACAGCAGGACATAGCGGGGGACAGAGCGGGACACAGCGGGGGACACAGGATGGACACAGCGGTACACAGCGGGGGACAGATCGAGGACACATTGGGACAAAGCGGGGACACAGCGGGACTCAGCGGGGGACACAGCAGTACACAGCGGGACACAGCGGGACACAGCAGGGACACAGCGGGGGACACAGCGGGAAACAGCGGGGGACACAGAGGGGGACACAGCGGGGAAAAAAGCGAGGCCACAGCAGAACACAGCGTGGGACACAGCTAGGACACAGCGGGACACAGCGGGACACAGCGTCGATACAGCGAAGACACAGCGGGACACAGCGGGGTACACAGCTGGGGACACAACGGGACACATTGGGGGCACAGCCGGACACAGCGGGACACAGCGGTACACAGCGGGGACACTGCGGAAACATAGTGGGACACAGCGGGGTACACAGCGGGACACAGCGGGACACAGCTTGGGACACAGCGGGGACAAAGCGGCAGACAGCGGGGGACACAGCGAGGACACAGCGGGACACAGCGGTGACACAGAGGGGACTCAGCGGGACAAAGCGGGGGACACAGCGTGACACAGCGGGACACAGCGGGGGACACAGCCGGGGACAGCGGAGACAGAGAGGGGCCAAAGCGAGACACAGCTTTGATACAGCTGGACACAACAGAGTACACCGCGGGACACAGCCGGCACACAGCGGGGACACAGCGGGACAGAGCGGGACACAGCAGGGAACACAGGAAGGAAACAGCGGGACACAGTGGGACACAGCGTCGATACAGCGGGACACAGCGGGGTACACAGCTGGGGACACAACGGGACACAGCGGGGGATACAGCGAGGACACAGTGTGACCCAGCAGGACACAGCGGGGACACAGCGGGACCCAGCGGGGAAACCAGCAGGACACAGTGGGACACAGCGGGGGACACAGCGAGAACACAGCGGGGGACACAGTGAGGACACAGCGGGACCCAGCGGGACACAGCGTCGATACAGCGGGCACACAGCGTTACACAGCGTGGTACACAGCTGTAGGCACAACGGGACTCAGTGGGGGCACAGCGGGACACAGCGGGACACAGTGGGACACAGCGGGAACAAAGCGTGAGACACAGCGGGGGACAGAGCTGGAGACAGCGGGGTACACAGCGAGGACTCAGTGAGACACAGCGGTGACACAGCGGGGACTCAGCAGGGGACACAGCGGGGGACAAAGAGGGACACCACGGAACACAGCGGGACACAGCGGGAAACAGCAGTGACCCTGCCTGGACACAGTGGGACACAGCGGGGGACACAGCGTGGGACAGTGGAGACAGAGAGTGGCCACAGCAAGACAAGGCGGTGACATAGCTGGACACAGCGGGGTACACAGCGGGACACAGCGGGCACACAGCGGGGACACAGCGGGAAACAGCGGGAAACAGCGGGGACACAGTGGGACACAGTGGGACAAAGCGGGCTACACAACGGGACACAGCAGGCGACACAACGGGACACAGCAGGCACACAGCGGGGACACAGCGGGACACAGAGGGACACAGCGGGTACAGAGCGGGACACAGCCGGACACAGAGGGACACAGCGGGGGACACAGCGGGACACAGTGGGGGACCCAGTGAGGACACAGCGGGACACAGCAGGAGACACAGTGAGGACACAGCGGGGGACACAGCTGGGGACACAGCGGGACACAGCGGGGAACACAGCGAGGACACAGCGGGACACAGCGGGACACAGCATCGATAAAGCAGGGACACAGCGTTACATAGCGTGGTACACAGCTGTGGACACAACGGGACACAGTGGGGGCACAGCCGGACACAGCGGGACACAGTGGGACACAGCGGGGACAAAGCGTGAGAAACAGCCGGGGACAGAGAGGGAGACAGCAGGGGACACAGCGAGGAAACAGCAGGACACAGCGGTGACACAGCGGGGGCAAGGCGGGGGACACAACAGGACACAGCGGGGGACACTGCGGGACACAGTGAGGGACAGAGTGTGGGACACAGCGAAACACAGCGGAACAAAGCGGGGGACAAAGCGGGACACAGCACAGACAGAGAAGGGCCACAGCGGGACACCGCGGTGACACAGCTGGACCCAGCGGGGTACACAGCGGGACACAGCGGGCACACAGCGGGGACACAGCGGGACACAGCGGGGACACAGCGGGACTCAGTGGGACACAGCAGGGGACACAGCGAGACACAGCGGGGGACCCAGCGAGGACACAGCGGGACACAGCGGGGGACACAGAGAGGACACCGCGGGAGACACAGCAGGGGACACAGCGGGACACAGCGGGGAACACAGCGAGGACACAGCGGGACACAGCGGGACACATCGTCAATACAGAGGGGACTCAGCGGGGGACACAGCGGAGAAACAGCGGGGGACAAAGTGGGATACCATGGGACACAGTGTTACACAGCGGGACACAGCGGGGACATTGCGGGGACACTGCAGGAAAAAGCGGGGGACACGGCGGGACACAGTGGGACACAGCGGGGGACACAGCGGGGGACAGCGGAGACAGAGATGGGCCACAGCGGGACACAGCGGTGACACAACTGGACACAGCGGGTTACACAGCGGGACACAGCGGGACACAGCGGGGACACAACGGACCTCAGCGGGGGACACAGCAGAATACAGCAGGACACAGCGGGGACACAGCAGGGACACAGTGGGGGACACAGCGGGACACAGCGGGACACAACGGGGAACACAGCGGGACACAGAGGGGGAC
>NW_012297554.1:0-4285 GCF_000151885.1 Dipodomys ordii | reverse complement strand
GAGAGGACACAGCGGGACACAGCGGTGACACAGCTGGACACAACGTTAGTACACAGCGGGACACAGCGGGCACAAAGCGGGGACAGAGCGGGACACAGCTGGACACAGCGGGACATAGCAGGGGACACAGCGGGACACAGAGGGGGACACAGTGAGGACACAGTGGGACACAGCGGGGGACACAGCGAGGACACAGCGGTGACACAGCTGGACACAACGAAGTACACAGCGGGACACAGCAGGCACACAGCGGGGACACAGCGGGACACAGCGGGGAACACAGGGAGGACACAGCATGACCCAGTGGGACACAGCGTCGATACAGCGGGGACACAGCGGGACACAGTGGGGTACACAGCTGTGGACACAACGGGACACAGTGTGGGCACAGCGGGATACAGCGGGACAGAGTGGGACACAGACGGGATAAAGCGTGAGACACAGCGGGGGACGCAGTGGGGACACAGCGGGACAAAGGGGGGACACAGCGAGGACACAATGGGACACAGCGGGGACACAGAGGGACTCAGTGGGGGACACAGCAGTACACAGCGGGACACAGCGGGATACAGCGGGTCACAGCAGGGACAGAGCTGGTGACACAGAGGGGTACACAGCGGGACACAGCAGTGGACAAAGCAGGACACAGTGGGGGACACAGCGAGGACACTGCGGGACACTGCGGGAGACACAGCAAGGACACAGCGTGACACAGTGGAACACAGCGAGACACAGCAGTGACACAGCAGGGGACCCAGCGGGACACAACCGGGGACACAGCGGGACACAGCGTGGCCACAGGGAGGACACAGCGGGACACAGCGGGACACAGCGGGACACAGCGGGTCACAGCGGGGACAAAGCGGGGACTCAGCGGGGGACACAGCGGGGGACAAACGGGACACCACGGAATACAGCGGGATACAGCGGGACACAGGGGGGACACAGCAGGACACAGCGTGACACAGAGGGGGACACAGCGGGACACAGCGGGGGACAGAGCGGGGGACAAAGCGGGACACCACCGGTCACAGTGTGTCACATCGGGACACAGCGGCGACACTGCGGGGACACAGCGGGACAAAATGGGGGACACAGCGGGACACAGCGGGAGACAGCATTGGACACAGGAGGGGATAGCGGGGGACAGAGAGGGGACACAGCGGAACACAGCGGTGACACAGCTGGACACAGCTGGGTACACAGCGGGACATAGAGGACACACAGCGGGGACACAGCGCGACACCGCGGGGAACTCACCGGGACACAGCGGGGGACACAACAAGGACACAGCGGAACACTGTGGGAGACACAGCCAGGACACATCCAGATCCAGTGGAACACAGTGTGACACAGCGGGGACACAGCAGGGGACACAGCGGGACACAGTGGGGGACACAGTGGGGACAAAGCGGGACACAGCGGGGGACACAGCGGGACACAGAGGGACACAGCGGGGACACAGCAGATACACAGCGGTGGACACAGAGGGACAGAGCAGGGGACACAGCAGGAGACACAGAGGGACACAGCGGGACACAGCGGGGGACACGGGGGGGACAAAGCGGGACACAGGGGGGACACAGTGAAGACACATTGGGACACAACGGGGACACAGCGGGACTCAGCGGGGGACACAGCAGTACACAGCGGGACACAGCGGGTCACAGCAGGGACAGAGCGGGTGACACAGAGGGTTACCCAGCGGGACACAGCAGTGGACAAAGCAGGACACAGTTGGGGACACAGCGAGGACACTGCGGGACACTGCGGGAGACACAGCAAGGACATAGGGGGACACAGTGGAACACAGCGGGACATAGCAGTGACACAGCAAGGGACACAGCGGGACACAACCGGAGACACACCGGGACACAGCGAGGGAGACAGGGAGGACACAGCGGGACAAAGCGGGGGACACAGCGGGACACAGCGAGGGACACAGCGTCGATAGAGCGGGGACACAGCGGGGTACACAGCTGGGGACACAACGGGACACAGTGGGGGACATAGCAGGACACAACGGGACGCAGCGAGACACAGCGGGGCACAGCGGGGACAAAGCGGGAGACACAGCAGGGAACAGAGCAGGACACAGCGGGGGACACAGCGAGGACACAGCGGGACACAGCGGGGACACAGCGGGGACTCAGCGGGGGACACAGCGGGGGACAAACGGGACACCACGGAACACAGCGGGATACAGCGGGACACAACAGGGACAAAGCGGGACTCAGCGGGAAACACAGCAGGGGTCAAAGCGGGACACCACGGGACACAGTGTGACACATCGCACCACAGCGGCGATACTGCGGGGACACAGCGGGACAAAGTGGGGGACACAGCGGGACACAGCGGGGGACACAGCAGGGGATAGCGGGTGACAGAGAGTGGACAGAATGGACCACAGCGGTGACACAGCTGGACACAGCGGGGTACAAAGCGGGACACAGCGGGCACACAGCGCGGACACAGCAGGGACACAGCAGGGGACACAGTGGGACACAGCAGGGACACAGCAGGGGACACAGAGGGACACAGCAGGACACAGCGGGACACAGCGGGGCACAGCAGGGACACAGCGAGGGACACAGCAGGGGACACAGCGGGACACACCGGGGGACATAGCAGGACACAGCAGGGGACACAGGGAGGACACAGCAGGACACAGTGGGGGACACAGCGGAACACAGCGAGGGACACAGCGGGGGACACAGTGGGACACAGCGGGGTACACTGAGGGGACACAGCGGGACCCAGCGGGACACAGCGTCGATACAGCGGGGACACAGCAGGACACAGCGGGGTACACAGCTGGGGACACAAGGGGACACAGTGGGGGACATAGCGGGACACACTGGGACACAGCGGGACACAGCGGGGCACAGCGGGGACAAAGCGGGAGACACAGCGGGGAACAGAGCAGGACACAGCGGGGGACACAGCGAGGACACAGCAGGACACAGCGAGGACACAGCGGGACACAGCCGGGGACAAAGTGGGACACAACGGGGAACACAGCGGGGGACACAGCGGAACACAGCGGCACACAGCAGGGGACACAGTGGTGACACAGTGGTACACAGCGTGGGACACAGCGAGGACACAGCAAAACACAGCGTGGGACAACGCGGGAGACAGCGGGGGACACAGCGAGGACACAGCGGGTCACAGCGGGGACACAGCGGGACACAGCGGGGGACACAATGACGACACAGCAGGACACAGCGGGGGACACAGCTGGGGATACAGCGGAACTCAGCAGGGAACACTGGGGTGACACAGCGGGTCACAGCGGGGACAAAGCGGGAGACACAGCGGGGAACAGAGCAGGACACAGCGGGGGACACAGCGAGGACACAGCGGGACACAGCGGGGACACAGCGGGGACTCAGCGGAGGATAAAGCGGGACACCACGGAACACAGGGGGACACAGCAGGGGACACAGCGAGGACACATTGGGACAGAGCGGGGACACAGTGGGATTCAGTGGGTGACACAGCAGTACACAGCGGGACACAGCGGGACACAGCGGGGACACATCAGGGACACAGCAGGGGACACAGAGGGACACAGCGGGGGACACAGAGGGATACACAGCGGGACAGAGCGGGGAACACAGCGAGGACACAGCCGGACCCAGCGGGACACAGCGTCGATACAGTGGGGACACAGTGATACACAGCATGGTACACATCTGTGGACACAACGGGACACAGTGGGGGCACAGCGGGACACAGCGGGGGACACAGAGGGAAACAGAGGGACACAGCGAGGACAACGCGGAGGACACAGCAGGGACACAGCAGGACACAGCGGGGGACAAAGCGGTAGACAGTGGGGGACACAGCGAGGACACAGCGGGACATAGTGGGGACACAGAGGGGACTCAGCGGGGGACACAGCAGGGGACAAATCGTGACAACACGGGACACAGTGCGACACAGCGGGGACACTGCGGGGACACAGCGGGACAAAGCGGGGGACACAGCGGGACACAGCGGGACACAGCGGGGGACACAGCCGGACAAAGCGGGGGACAGAGAGGGGGACACAGCGGGACACAGCGGGGACACAGCGGGACAGAGCGGGACATAGCGGGACACAGCGGGACACAGCAGTGGACACAGCGGGACACAGCAGGGGACACAGCGAGGACACTGCGGGACAGAGCTGGGGCATGGAAGCGAGGACACAGCGGAGACACAGCAGGGGACCAAGCGGGACCCAGCGGGACCGAGTGTGGACCACAATGGGGACACAGCGGGGCACACAGTTGGGGGA
>NW_012297553.1:0-4285 GCF_000151885.1 Dipodomys ordii | reverse complement strand
GAGAAGGAGAAGGAGACGGAGAAGCAGAAGGAGAAGTAGGAGAAGCAGAAGAAGAAGAAGTAGGAGAAGCAGAAGAAGAAGAAGGAGAAGGAGAAAGAGAAGGATTAGGAGTAGGAGAAACAGAAGGATAAGCAGAAGCAGAAAGAGAAGGAGAATGAGAAGGAGAAGCAGGAGAAGCAGAAGAAGCAGAAGCAGGAGAAGCAGCAGAAGAAACATAGGAAGGAGAAGAAGCAGAAGGATAAGCAGAAACAGAAGGAAAAGCAGAAAGAGAAGCAGGAGAAGCAGAAGAAGCAGCAGCAGGAGAAGCAGAAGCCGAAGAAGCAGAAGCAGAACCTGAAGCAGAAGGAGAAGCAGGAGAAGCAGAAGAAGCAGAATCTGGAGAAGCAGAAGCAGAAGCAGAAAGAGAAGCAAAAGCAGAGGGAGAAGCAGAAGGGGAAGCAGAAGAAACAGAAGAAGCAGAGGCAGTAGCAGAAGAAGCAGAAGATGGAGAAGCAGAAGGAGAAGCAGAAGGAAAAGCAAAAGAACGAGAAGGAGAAGGAGTAGGAGAAACAGAAGGAGAAGCAGAAAGAGAAGCAGAAGAAGGAGCAGGAGAAGGAAAAGCAGCAGGAGAAGCAGAAAGAGCAGCAGAAGGAGAAGCAGAAGCAGAAGCAGAAGCAGAAGTAGAAGCAGAAGAAGGAGAAGCAGAAGGAGAAGCATAAAGAGAAACAGAAGGAGAAGCAGGAGAAGCAGAAGCAGGAGAAGCAGAATCAAAAGAAATAGAAGAAGGATAACAAGCAGAAGCAGAAAGAGAAGCAGAAACAGAAGGAGAAGCAGAAATAGAAGCAGAAGAAGCTGAAGAAGCAGAAGCAGAACCTGAAGCAGAAGGAGAAGCAGGAGGAGCAGAAGAAGCAGAATCTGGAGAAGAAGGAGAACCAGAAGGAGAAGCAGAAGCAGAAAGAGAAGCAAAAGCAGAAGGAGAAGCAGAAAGAGAAGCAGAAGAAACAGAAGAAGCAGAAGCAGAAGCAGTAGCAGAAGAAGCTGAAGATGAAGAAGCAGATAGAGAAGCAGAAGGAATAGCAGAATAACGACAAGGAGAAACAGAAGGAGAAGAAGAATGAGAAGCAGAAGGAGAAGCAGGAAAAACAGAAGAAGCAGAAACAGACGGAGAAGCAGAAGAAGGAGAAGCAGAAGCAGAAGAAGAAGCAGAAGGAAAAGCACAAGCAGAAGGAGATGCAGATGGAGTAGCAGGAGAAGCAGAAGAAGCAGAAGCAGAAGGAGAAGAAGAAGGAGAAGAAGCAGAATAAGAAGAAGCAGAAGGAGAAGTAGAAAGAGATGTCGACGAAGAGAAGCAGGAGGAGAAGCAGGAGAAGCAGAAGAAGCAGAGCGGGAGAAGCAGAAGAAGCAGAGCGGGGAGAAGCAGAAGAAGAAGAAACAGAAGAAATAGAAGGAGCAGAAGCTGAAGGAGGAGCAGAAGCAGAAGGAGAAGCAGAAAGAGAAGCAGGAAAAGCAGAAGAAGCAGAAGCAGGAGAAGCAGAAGCAGAAGAAACAGGAGAAGGACAAGAAGCAGAAGCAGAGGCAGAAGGAGAAGCAGAAAGAGAAGCACTAGAAGCAGTAGACGCAGGAAAAGTAGAAGCAGCAGAAAGAGAAGAAGAAGAAGAAGAAGAAGAAGAAGAAGAAGAAGAAGAAGAAGAAGAAGAAGAAGAAGAAGAAGAAGAAGAAGAAAAAGAAGGAGAAGGAGAAGGAGAAGAAGAAGGAGAATGAGAAGCAGTAGAAGCAGAAGAAGCAGACGCAGGAGAAGCAGAACCAGAAGAAAAAGAATAAGCATAAGAAGCAAAATCAGAGGGAGAAGCAGAAGAAGGAGAAGCAGAAGCAGAAGAAGCAGCAGAAGGAGAAGCAGAAGCAGAAGAAAATGCAGAAGGAGAAGCAGGAGAAGCAGAAGAAGGAGAAGGAGAAGGCGAAAGAGAAGGATTAGGAGTAGGAGAAGCAAAAGGATAAGCAGAAGCAGAAAGAGACTCAGAAGGAGAAGCAGCACGAGAAGTAGGAGAAGCAGGAGAAGCAGAAGCAGGAGAAGCAGAAGAAACAGAAGACGCAGAAGCAGAATGAGAAGCAGAAGGAGAAATTGAAGCAGAAGCAGAAGGAGAAGCAGAAGCAGAAGGAGAAGCAGAAGAAGGAGAAGGAGAAGCAGAAAGAGAAGCACAACGAGAAGCAGGAGAAGCAGAAGCAGGAGAAGCAGAAGCAGAAGAAACATAGGAAGGAGAAGAAGAAACAGAAGGAAAAGCAGAAAGAGAAGCAGGAGAAGCAGAAGAAGCAGCAGCAGGAGAAGCAGAAGCAGAAGAAGCCGAAGAAGCAGAAGCAGAACCTGAAGCAGAAGGAGAAGCAGGAGAAGCAGAAGAAGCAGAATGTGGAGAAGCAGAAGGAAAAGCAGAAGCAGAAAGAGAAGCAAAAGCAGAAGGAGAAGCAGAAGGGGAAGCAGAAGAAACAGAAGAAGCAGAGGCAGTAGCAGAAGAAGCAGAAGATGCAGAAGCAGAAGGAGAAGCAGAAGGAAAAGCAGAAGAACGAGAAGGAGAAGGAGTAGGAGAAACAGAAGGAGAAGCAGAAAGAGAAGCAGAAGAAGGAGCAGGAGAAGGAAAAGCAGCAGGAGAAGCAGAAAGAGCAGCAGAAGGAGAAGCAGGAGATGCAGAAACTTGAGAAGCAGAAGCAGAAGAAACACAAGAAGGACAAGAAGCAGAAGCAGAAGGAGAAGCAGATACAGAAGGAGAAGCAGGAAGAGAAGGAGGGAAAGCAGAAGAAGCAGAAGCAGGAGAAGCAGAAGAAGCAGAAGCTTCTGCTTTAGCAGAAGAAGAAGAAGCAAAAGGAGAATCAGAAGGAGAAGGAGAAGGAGAAGCAGAAGAAGATGCAGAATGAGAAGCAGGAGAAGCAGAAGAAGCAGAAGCAGGAGGAGAAGCAGGAAAAGCAGAAGAAGCAGAAGCAAAAGGAGAAGCAAAAGAAGGAGAAGGAGAAGCAGAAGCATAAGGACAAGCACAAGCAGAAGGAGATGCAGAAGGAGAAGCAGGAGAAACAGAAGAATCAGAAGCTGAAGGAGAAGCAGAAGTAGGAGAAGGAGAAGGAGGAGAAGCAGAAGGAGAAGCAGAAGCAGAATGAGAAGCAGAAAGAGAAGCAGGAGAAAGACAAGAAGCAGAAGCAGGAGTAGTCGAAAGAGAAGAAGCAGAAGAAGCAGAAACATTAGCAGAAGGAGAAGCAGAAGCAGAAGGAGAAGCAGCAGAAGAAGTAGAACCAGAAATTCAGGCAGGAGAAACAGAAGAAGCAGAAGCAGAAGCAGAAGGAGAAGCAAAAAGAGAAGCACAAGGAGTAGTAAAAGAAGCAGCAGAAGGAGAAGCAGCAGAAGAAGCAGAAAAACAAGCAGGAGAAGCAGAAGCAGAAAGAGAATTAGAAGCTGAAGAAGCAGAACCAGAAGAAGAAGCAGTAGAAGCATAAGAAGCAGAAGCAGGAGAAGCATAAGCAGAAGAAAAAGAAGAAGCTTTAGAAGCAGAAATAGAAGCAGAGGGAGAAACAGAAGAAGGAGAAGGAGCAGCAGAAGGTGAAGCAGAAGGAGATGCAGAAGCAGAAAGAGAAGCAGAAACAGAAGGAGAAGTTGGAGAATCAGAAGAAGCAGAAGCAGAAAGAGAAGCAAAAGAGGGGAAGGAGAAGCAGAAGCAGAAGGACAATCAGGAGAAACAGAAGAAGCAGAAGCGGGAGAAGCAGAAGAATAAGAAGAAACAGAAGAAGGAGAAGGAGCAGAAGGAGAAGCAGAAGCAGAAGGAGAAGCAGAAATAGAAACAGAAGCAGAAGAAGCAGTTGCAGGAGAAGCAGAAGCAGAAGAAACAGAAGAAGCCCAAGAAGCAGAAGGAGAACCTGAAGCAGAAGGAGAAGCAGAAGCATCAGAGGCTGGAAAAGAAGAGGCAGAAGATACAGAACAAGCAGAAGAAGCAGAAGCAGAACGAGAAGCAGAAGAATAAGAAGGAGAAAGAGAAGGATTAGGAGTAGGAGGAGCAGAAGCAAAATTAGAAGCAGAAAGAGAAGCAGAAGGAGAAGCAGAAGGAGAAACAGAAGAAGCAGAAGCAGGAGAAGCAGAAGCAGAAGCAGAATGAGATGCACAAGAAGGAGAAATTGAAGGAGAAGGAGAATGAGACGGAGAAGCAGAAGGAGAAGTAGGAGAAGCAGAAGAAGGAGAAGCAGGAGAAGCAGAAGCAGAAGAAACAGAAGAAGGAGAAGAGCAGAAGCAGAAGGAGAAACAGAAGCAGAAGGAGAAGCAGAAGAAGCAGAAGCT
>NW_012297552.1:0-4286 GCF_000151885.1 Dipodomys ordii | reverse complement strand
CACAGCGGGGGACCCAGCGAGGACATAGCAGGGGACACAGCGGTGGACACAGCGCGACACAGCGGGGAACACAGCGAGGACACAGCGGGACACAGCGGGACACAGCGTCGATACAGAGGAGACTCAGCGGAGGACACAGCGCGGGACACAGCGGTGGACAAAGTGGGACACTACAGGACACAGTGTGACACAGCGGGACACAGTGGGGACACTGCGGGGACACAGCAGGATAAAGCGGGGGACACAGCGGGACACAGTGGGACACAGCGGGGGACAGCGTAGACAGAGAAGGGCCACAGCGGGACAGAGCGGGACACAGTTGGACACAGCGGGGTACACAGCAGGACACAGCGGGCACACCGGGGACACAGCGGGACACAGCGGGACACAGTGGGGACACAGTGGGACACAGCGGGACAAAGCGGGGGACACAGCGGGACACAGCGGGGACACAGAGAGGACACATTGGGACACAGCAGGGGACACAGTGAGGACACAGCGGGACACAGCCGGGGAAAAAGTGGGACACAGCGGGGACACAGCAGTGGACACAGCGGGACACAGCGGGGGACACAGCCGGACACAGCAGGGGAAACAGTGGGGGACACAGCGGGACACAGTGGGACACAGCGCGGGACACATGGGGGACACAGCGGGACACAGCGGGGACACAGCGGGACTCAGCGGGGGACACAGCACTATACAGCAGGACACAGTGGGGACACAGCAGGGACACAGCGGAAACACAGCTGGACAGAGCGGGGACACAGCTGGGGACACAACGGGACACATGTTGGGACACAGCGAGGACCCAGCAGAACACAGCGTGGGACACAGCGAGGACACAGCGGGACACAGCGGGACACAGCGGGGACACAGCAGTAGACACAGCGGGAACCAGTGGGGGACACAGCGGGACACAGCGGGGACTCACCAGGGGACACAGCGGGGGACAAACTGGGACACCACGGGACACAGTGGGACACAGCGGGACACAGCGGGGACACTGCACGGACATAGCGGGACACAGCGGGGTACACAGCGGGACACAGCAGTGGACACAGCGGGGACACAGCGGGACACAGTGGGGGACACAGCGAGGACACAGCGGGTCACAGCGGGACACAGCGTGGGACAAAGCAGGAGACAGCGGGGGACACAGCGAGGACACTGCTGGACACAGCAGGGTACACAGCGGGACACAGCGGGAGACACAGAAGGGTACACAGCGGGACACAGCGAGAAACACAGCGAGGTCACAGCGGGGGCCAAAGCAGGACAACACGGGACACAGTGTGACACAGTAGGTCACAACGGGGACACTGCAGGGGCCCAGCGGGACAAAGCGGGCGACACAGCGGGACACAGTGGGAAGACAGCGGGGGACAGCAGGGGACAGAGAGGGGACAAAGCGGGACACAGCGGGGACACTGCTGGACACAGCGGGGTACACAGCGGGACACAGAGGGCACACAGTGGGGACACAGCAGGACACAGCGGGTCACAGCGGGGGACACAGCGGGACACAGCGGGACACAGCGGGGGACACAGCTGAACACAGCGTGGGACATATCGAGGACACAGCGGGACACAGCGGGACACAGCAGGGACACAGCAGGGACACAGCGGGGGACACAGCGAGGACACAGCGGGACACAGCGGGGACACTGCGGGAGCATAGCGGGACACAGCGGGGTACACAGCGGGACACAGCGGAGTACACAGCTGGGGACACAAAGGGACACATCGGGGGACCCAGCGGGACCCAGCAGGACACAGCGTCGATACAGCGGGGACACCGCGGGACATAGCGGGGTACACAGCTGGGGACACAACGGGACACAGCAGTGGACACAGCGAGGACACAGCGGGACACAGCTGGGACACTGAGGGAACATAGAGGGACACAGCGGGTACACAGCGGGACACAGCGGGGGACACAGAGTGGTACACAGGGGGACACAGCTGGAAACATAGCGAGGTCACAGCGGGGGAAAAAGCGGGACAACACGGGACACAGTGTGACACAGCGGGACAGAACGGTGACACAGCAGGGGCAAAGCGGGACAAAGCAGGGACACAGCGAGACACAGCGGGACACCGCGGGGGACACAGCGGGGGACAGCATGGGACAGGGGACACAGCGGGACACAGTGGGGACACAGATGGACACAACGGGGTACACAGAGGGACACAGCGGGCACACACTGGGGACACAGCGGGACACAGCGGAACTCAGCGGGAGACACAGCAGTACACAGCGGGACACAGTGGGACACACCGGGGAGACAGCAGGGACACAGTGGGGGACAAAGCAGGACACAGCGTGTCAGAGCGGGGGACACAGCGGGACACATTGGGAGACACAGAGGGGTACACAGCGGGACACAGCGGGGAACACAGCGAGGACACAGCGGAACACAGCGGGACACAGCGTCGATACAGTGGGGACAGAGCGGGTCACAGCAAGGACACAGCGGGACACAGCGGGACACAGCGGGGGACACAGCGGGACACAGCGAGGACACAGCGGGGACTCAGTGGGGGACACAGCGGGACACAGCGGGGGACACAGAGAGACACGGCAGGGAAAAACTGGACACAGCGGGGTACACAGAGGGACACAGCGGGGACGCAGCGGTGAAACAGCTTGACACAGCAGGACACAGCGGGACACAGCGGGGGACACAGCAGAACACAGCAGGACAAAGCGGGACACAGCGAGGACACAGCAGAGACACAGCGGGGGACACAGCGAGGACACAGCGGGACACAGCGGGACACAGCGGGGACACTGCGGGAACATAGCAGGACACAGCGGGGTACACAGCGGGACACAGCGGGACACAGCTGGGGACACAGTGGGGACACAGCGGGACACAGCGGAACACAGCGGGACACAGAGTCGATACAGCGGGGACACAGGGTTACACAGCGTGGTACCCAGCTGTGGACACAACGGGAAAGAGTGGGGGCACAGCGAGACACAGCGGGACACAGCGAGGACACAGCGGGACACATTGGTGACACAGAGGGGAAAACAGCAGGACACAGCAGCGGACACAGCGGGGGACACAGCGCGACACAGCAAGACATAGCATGGACACAGCAGTAGACACATCGGGACATAGCGGGGGACACAGCTGGGGACACAGCGGGACACAGCGGTGAAACAGCAGGGACTCAGCGGGGGACACAGCGGGAGACAAATAGGGACACCACGGAACACAGCGGGACACAGCGGGAAACAGCAGTGACCCTGCGGGGACACAGTGGGACACAGCGCGGACAAAGCGGGACACAGAGGAGGACAGAGCGGGACACAGTGGGGGACAGAGCGTTGGACACAGCGAGACACAGCGGGGACAAAGCTGGACACGGCGGGGTACACAGAGGGACACAGCGGGGACGCAGCGGGGAAACAGCATGACACAGCAGGACACAGCGGGACACAGCGAGGGACACAGCGAGGACACAGCGGCACAAAGCCTGGGACACAGCAAGGACACAGTGGGACACAGCGGGGGACACAGCGGGACATAGAGGGGGACACAGCGGGGGACACAGCGGGACACAGCGGGGGCACAGGGAGGACACAAAGGGACACAGCGGGGGACAGAGCGAGGACACATTGGGACACAGCGGGACTCAGGGGGGGACACAGCAGTACACAGCGGGACACAGCAGGGACACAGCAGAGACACAGCGGGGGACACAGCGGGACACAGCGGGGGACACAGGGATGACACAGCGGTACCCAGCGGGACCCAGCGTCGATACAGCAGGGACACGCGGAACACAGTGGGGTACAAAGCTGGGGACACAGCGAGGACACAGCGGGACACAGCGGGGACACTGCGGGAACATAGCAGGACACAGCAGGGTACACAGCGGGACACAGCTGGGGACACAGCGGGGACACAGCGGGACACAGAGGAACACAGCGTGAGACAAAGCGGGAGACAGCAGGGGACACAGCGAGGACACAGGGGGACACAGCGGCGACACAGAGGGGACTCAGCGGGGGACACAACGTGGGACAAAGTGGGACACCACGGGACACAGTGTTACACAGCGGGACACAGCGGCGACACTGCGGGACACAGCAGGACAAAGCGGGGGACACAGCGGGACACAGCGGGACACAGCGGGGGACACAGCGGGGGACAGCGGAGACAGAGAGTGGCCACAGCGAGACACAGCGGTGACACAGCTGGACACAGCGGGGTACACAGCGGGACACAGCGGGCACATTGCGGGCCACAGCTGGACTCAGCGGGACACAG
>NW_012297551.1:0-4286 GCF_000151885.1 Dipodomys ordii | reverse complement strand
GAACCCTAGGTCTCCTTGGCACAGGCCGAAATTTTTTGAATAGAGACCCAGAAACACAACAAATCAAAGAAAGGTTGGACAAATGGGATTGCATAAAGTTGCAGAGCTTCTGCAGGGCAAATGACATAGCTAGCAAGATCAATAGAAAGCCCACAGATTGGGAGAAGATCTTTACTAGCCATACAACAGACAAGGGTCTCATATCTAAAATATACTTGGAACTCAAAAAATTAAACCCCCCAACAACAAATCCCCAAAGAAACAACTGCCCAATAAATAAGTGGGCGAAAGACTTAAAGAGAAACTTCTCTGAAGAAGAAAGGAGGATGGCCAATAGACACATGAAGAAATGTTCAACATCCCTAGCCATCAAAGAAATGCAAATCAAAACAACATTGAGATATCACCTCACCCCAGAAAGAACGGCAAAAATCAAGAACTCTAATAACAACAGATGCTGGAGGGGATGTGGACAGAAAGGAACCTTACTTCATTGTTGGTGGGAATGTAAACTTGTCCAACCACTTTGGAAAGCAGTATGGAGGTTCCTCAAAAGACTCCACATAGAACTCCCCTATGACCCAGCAATCCCACTTTTGGGCATTTACCCAAATGCTTACAAACAAGACCACACTAAAGCTACCACCACAACTATGTTTATTGCAGCATTATTTACCATAGCTAAGATATGGAATCAACCCAGATGCCCCTCAGTAGATGAATGGATCAAGAAAATGTGGTATATATACACAATGGAATTCTATGCCTCCATCAGAAAGAATGACATTGCCCCATTTGTTAGGAAATGGAAAAACTTGGAAAAAATTATATTAAGTGAAGTAAGCCAGGCCCAAAGAAACATAGGTCCCATGGTTTCCCTTATTTGCAATATCTAGTATATGTACGAGTCAAGCGGAAAAGGTCAGATAAGTGATGTCAGGAAAATGAACCCTTAGATATGTATTTTAATGTTTTTTCATTCATACATGTGTTTCTAACGCATTTATAAGATTATCTCTTTGTTGCTTTGTATGTCCCTCCCCCACAGTATAACCCCTGCTTTCACTATATTTGATGTCAGTATAACTTGTGGAGGAGATGGGGAAAAACCAGTTGTTTAAGTATACAGGTGGATCTGATGCAACAATGAGAAGTACAAGTTGTCATGTCCAAAACGAGCTTTACAACGTCGGTGCGGGGGAGGGGAACGGGGGGGGAGGGAGGGGGGAAGGAGAAGGATTGGGATGGGGGGAGGGGGGAGGCTGGGAAGGGATGGGAAGGGTAAACAAAGGAGAAGGCTGCAATGCTTGGTAAGAAATGTACGCATTATCCTGCCCATGCAATTGTAACCCCTCTGTACAGTATGTTCACAAATAAAATAAAATAAAATATTAAAAAAAAGAAGAAGAAACAGAAGAAAGAGAAGGAGCAGAAGGAGAAGCAGAAGCAGAAGGAGAAACAAAAGAGAAGCAGAAGAAGCGGAAGAAGCAGTAGCAGGAGAAGCAGAAGCAGAAGAAACAGAAGAAGCCCAAGAAGCAGAAGGAGAACCTGAAGCAGAAGGAGAAGCAGAAGCAGCAGAAGCTGGAAAAGTAGAAGCAGAAGAAACAGAACAAGCAGAAGAAGCAGAAGAAGAACGAGAAGCAGAAGAAGAACAAGGAGAAAGAGAAGGATTAGGAGTAGGAGAAACAGAAGGATAAGCAGAAGCAGAAAGAGAAGGAGAATGAGAAGGAGAAGCAGAAGAAGCAGAAGAAGCAGAAGCAGGAGAAGCAGAAGCAGAATGAAAAGCAGAAGGAGAAATTGAAACAGAAAAAGATGCAGAAGAAGAAGCAGAAGCAGTAGTAGAAGCAGAAGGAGAAGCAGAAGGAGAAGCATAAAGAGAAACAGAAGGAGAAGCAGGAGAAGCAGAATCAGAAGAAATAGAAGAAGGAGAAGAAGCAGAAGCAGAAAGAGAAGCAGAAACAGAAGGAGAAGCAAAAATAGAAGCAGAAGAAGCCGAAGAAGCAAAAGCAGAACCTAAAGCAGAAGGAGAAGCAGGAGAAGCAGAAGAAGCAGAATCTGGAGAAGAAGAAGGAGAATCAGAAGGAGAAGCAGAAGCAGAAAGAGAAGCAAAAGCAGAAGGAGAAGCAGAAGGAGAAGCAGAAGAAACAGAAGAAGCAGAATCAGTAGCAGAAGAAGCTGAAGATGCAGAAGCAGAAAGAGAAGCAGAAGGAATAGCAGAAGAACGAGAAGGAGAAACAAAAGGAGAAGCAGAAGGAGAAGCAGGAAAAGCAGAAGAAACAGAAGCAGACGGAGAAGTAGAAGAAGGAGAAGGAGAAGCCGAAGCAGAAGAAGAAGCAGAAGGAAAAGCACAAGCAGAAGGAGATGCAGAAGGAGAAGCAGGAGATGCAGAAAACCAGAAGCAGAAGGAGAAGAAGAAGGAGAAGAATCAGAATCAGAAGAAGCAGAAGCAGAAATAGAAAGAGAAGCCGACGAAGAGAAGCAGAACGAGAAGCAGGAGAAGCAGAAGAAGCACAAGCGGGAGAAGCAGAAGAAGAAGAAACAGAAGAAGGAGAAGGAGCAGTAGCAGAAGGAGAAGCAGAAGGAGAAGCAGAAAGAGAAGCAGGAAAAGCAGAAGAAGCAGAAGCAGGAGAAGCAGAAGGAGAAGAAACAGGAGAAGGACAAGAAGCAGAAGCAGAAGGAGAAGCAGAAACAGAAGGAAAAGCAGAAAGAGAAAGAGGGGAAGCAGAAGAAGCAGAAGCAGGAGAAGCAGAAGCATAAGAATCCGAAGAAGCAGAAGCAGAACCTGAAGCAGAAGGAGAAGCAGGAGAAGCAGAAGAAGCAGAATCTGGAGAAGCAGAATGAGAAGCTGAAGTAGAAGCAGAAGCAGAAGCAGAAAGAGAATCAAAAGCAGAAGGAGAAGCAGAAGAAACAGAAGAAGCAGAAGCAGTAGCAGTTGCAGCAGATGCAGAAGGAGAAGCAGAAGGAAAAGCAAAAGAACGAGAAGGAGAAGGAGAAACAGAAGGAGAAGCAGAAGGAGAATCAGAAGGAGAAGCAGAAGAAGCAGAAGGAGAAGCAGAAGGAGAAACAGAAGCAGAAGAAACAGCAGAAGGAGAAGCAGAAGCAGAAGAAGATGCAGAAAGAGAAGCAGGACAAGCAGAAGAAGCAGAAGCAGAAGGAGATGTAGAAGAAGGAGAAGGAGAAGGAAGAGCCGCAGAAGCAATAGGAGAAGCAGAAAGAGAAGCATAATGAGAAGCAGAAAGAATAGCAGTAGAAGCAGAAGAAGCAGGAAAAGCAGAAGCAGAGAAAGAGAAGAAGAAGACGAAGAAGACGAGAGAGAAGAGAGAGAGAGAGAGAGAGAGAGAGAGAGAGAGAGAGAGAGAGAGAGCATAAGAGAGCATAAGGAGAGCATAAGGAGAAGCATAAGGAGAAGCAGTAGAAGCAGAAGAAGCAGAAGCAGGAGAAGCAGAAGCAGAAGAAAAAGAATAAGCAAAAGAAGCAGAAGCAGAAGCAGTGGGAGAAGCAGAAGAAGGAAAAGGAGAAGGAGAAGCAGAAGGAGAAGCAGAAGCAGAAAGAGAATCAGAAACAGAAGGAGAACAAGAAGGAGAAGCAGGAGAAGCAGAAGTAGAAGCAGAAAGAGGAGAAGAACGAGAAGCAGAAGTAGAATCAGAAGAAACAGAAAAGGAAGAAGCAGAAGAAACAGAAGCATAAGAAACAGAAGAAGTAGAAGAGCAGAAGCAGAAGCAGAAGGAGAAGCAGTAGCAGAAGGAGAAGCAAAAGAGAAGCAGGAGAAGCAGAAGAAGCAGGAGAAGCAGAAGCAGAAGAACAGGAGAAGCCGAATAAGCAGAAGCAGAATCTGAAGCAGGAGAAACAGAAGAAGCACAATCTGAAGCAGAAGCAGAACAAACAGAAATAGTAGAATAAGCAGAAGGAGAAGCAGAAGGAGAAGCAGAAGAAGAAGACGTCGAAGGCGAAAGAGAATGATTAGGAGTAGGAGAAGAAAAAGGATAAGCAAAAGCAGAAAGAGACGCAGAAGGAGAAGCATCAAGAGAAGTAGGAGAAGCTGGAGAAGCAGAAGCAGAAGAAACAGAAGACGCAGAAGCAGATTGAGAAGCAGAAGGAGAAATTGAAGCGGAAGCAGAATCAGAAGGAGAAGAAGAAGCAGAAGGAGAAGCAGAAGAAGGAGAAAGAGAAGCAGAAAGAGAAGCAGAAAGGGAAGCAGAACGAGAAGCAGGAGAAGCAGGAGAAGCAGAAGCAGAAGAAGGAGAAGAAGCAGAAGGAGAAGCAGAAACAGAAGGAAAACAGAAATG
>NW_012297550.1:0-4287 GCF_000151885.1 Dipodomys ordii | reverse complement strand
GGTCCCGCTGTGTCTACTGCTGTGTCCCCGTTGTGTCCCGTTGTGTCCCCCGCTGTGTCCCGCTGGTCCCGCTGTGTACTGCTGTGTCCCCCGCTGAGTCCCGCTGTGTCCCCGCTGTGTCCCAATATGTCCTCGCTGTGTCCCCCGCTGTGTCCCGCTGTGACCCTCAGGGTCACCGCTGTTTCCCGCTGTGTCCCGCTGTGTTCCGTGGTGTCCAGCTTTATCCCCCGCTGTGTCCCCCCTGAGTCCCCGCTGTGTCCCCGCTGTGTCCCGCTGTGTCCTCGCTGTGTCCCCAGCTGTCTTCCACTCTGTCCCCCGCTGTGTCTCATGCTTTGTCCCTGCTGTGTCCCACTGTGTCCCGCTGTGTCCCGCTGTGCCCCCACTGTGTCCTGTTGTGTCCACAACTGTGTACCACGCTGTGTAACGCTGTGTCCCCGCTGTATTGACGCTGTGTGCCCGCTGTGTCCCGCTGTGTCCCCGCTGTGTCCAGCAGTGTCCCGCAGTGTCCCCGCTGTGTGCCCGCTGTGTCCCGCTGTGTACCCCGCTGTGTCCAGCTGTGTCCCCCGCTGTGTCCAGCTTTTGTCCCCGCTGTGTCTCACTGTGTCCCACGATCTGTCCCCCACTGTGTCCCGCTGTGTCCCCCGCTGTGTCCCGCTATGTCCCGCTGTGTCCCCCGCTGTGTCCCCCGCTGAGTCCCCAATGTGTCACCGCTGTGTCCCGCTGTGTCCTTGCTGTGTCCCCCCTGTCTCCCGCTCTGTCCCCCACTGTGTCTCACGCTTTGTCCCCGCTGTGTCCCACTGTGTCCCGCTATGTCCCTGTGTGCCCCCACTGTGTCCCGTTGTGTCCACAGCTGTGTACCACGCTGTGTAAAGCTGTGTCCCTGCTGTATCGGCGCTGTGTCCCGCTGTGTCCTCGCTGTGTTCCCTGCTGTGTCCCGCTGTGCCCCCCGCTGTGTCCCCCGCTGTTTACTCGCTGTATCCCCCACTGTGTCCCGCTGTGTCCTCGCTGTGTCCCCCGCTGTGTCCGGCTGTGTCCCCGCTGTATCCCCCGCTGTGTCCCCCCCTGTGTCCCCCTCTGTGTCCCGCTGTGTCCTGCGCTGTGTCCCGCTGTGTCCACTGTTGTGTCCCCGCTGTGTCCCGCTGTGTCCCCCGATGTATCCCGCTGTGTCCCGTTGTGTACCCCGCTGTGTCCTGCTATGTTCCCGCAGTGTCCCCTCTGTGTCCCGCTGAGTCCCGTGCTGTCCCGCTTTGTCCCCTGCTGTGTTCCCCGGTGAGTCCCCGCTGTGTCTCCGCTGTGTCCTCCCTTTGTCCCCCGCTGTGTCCCACTGTGTTCCCGCTGGGTCCCGCTGTGTCTACTGCTGTGTCCCCACTGTGTCCCACTGTGTCCCGCTGTGACCCCGCTGTATCGATGCTGTGTCCCGCTGGGTCTCGCTGTGTCCTCGCTGTGTTCCCAGCTGTGTCCCGCTGTGTACCCCTCTCTGTCCCCCGCTGTGTCCTGATGTGTCCCCCGCTGTGTTCCTGATGTGTCCCCGCTGTGTGCCGCTGTGTCCTCGCTGTGTCCCGCGCTGTGTCCCGCTGTGTCCTGCTGTGTCACGCTGTTTCCCCGTTGTGTCCCCGCTGTGTCCCTCTGTGTACCCCGCTGGGTCCAGCTTTGTCCCCGCTGTGTCCCGCTGTGTCCCCGCAGTGTCACCTCTGTTTCCCGCTGTGTCCCACCATGTTCCGTGGTATCCTGCTTTATCCCCTTCTGTGTCCCCCTCTGACTCCCCGCTGTGTCAGCGCTGTGTCCCGCTGTGTCCTCGCTGTGTCCCCCGCTGTCTCGCGCTCTGTCCCCGGATGTGTCTCACGCTTTGTCCATGCTGTGTCCCACTGTGTCCCGCTGTGTCTCGCTGTGCCACCACTGTGTCTCGTTGTGTCCACAGCTGTGTACCACGTTGTGTAACGCTGTGTCCCCGCTGTATTGAAGCTGTGTCCCGCTGGGTCCCGCTGTGTCCTCGCTGTGTTCCCCGCTGTGTCCCCCGCTGTGTCCCGCTGTGTCCTCCCTGTGTCCCCCGCTGTGTCCCGCTGTATCCGCTGCTGTGTCCCGCTGTGTCTACTTCTGTGTTCCTGCTGTGTCCTGCTGTGTCACGCTGTGGCCCCCTGTGTCCTTGCTGTGTCCCACTCTGTGTTCCGCTGTGTCCTCGCTGTGTCCCGCTGTGTCCCGCTGTGTCCCGCTGTGTCCCCCACTGTGTCCCGCTGTGTCCCCACTGTATCGATGCTGTGTCCCACTGGGTCCCGCTGTGTCCTCGCTGTGTTCCCAGTTGTTTCCCACTTGTCCCCCGCTGTGTCCCCCGCTGTGTCCTGCTGTGTCCCCCGCTGTGTCCCGTTGTGTCCTGCTGTGTCCCTTTCTGTGTCCCTGCTGTGTTCCCGCTGTGTCCCTCTGTGTCCTGCTGTGTCCTCGCTGTGTACCACGCAGTGTTTCGCTGTGTACTCGCTGTGTCCCCTGCTGTGTCCCGTTGTGTCCCCAGCTGTGTACCCTGCTGTGTCCCGCTGTGTCCCTGCTGTATCGACGCTGTGTCCCGTTGGGTCCCGTTGTGTCCTCGCTGTGTCCCCTGCTGTGTCCCGCTGTGTCCCCCGCTGTGTCCCGCTGTGTCTCGCTGTGTCTCTTGCTTTGTCCCTGCTGTGTCCCGCTGTGTCCTGCTGTGTCCTCGCTTTGTCCCATGCTGTGTTCCTCTGTGTCCTCGCTATGTCCCCCTATGTGTCCCTTTGTGTCCCCAGCTTTGTAACCCGCTGTGTACCGCTGTGTCCCCGGCTGTGTCCTGCTGTGTCCTCCCTGTGACCCCGCTGTGTCCCACTGTGTCCCACTGTGTCCCACTGTGTCCTTACTGTGTCCCACGCTGTGTTCCGCTGTGTCCTCATTGTTTCCCCCGCTGTGTCCCGTTGTGACCCCAGCTGTGTACCCCACTGTGTCCCGCTATGTCCCCGTTGCATTGACGCTGTGTCCCGCTGGGTCCCATTGTGTCCTTGCTGTGTTCCCCGCTGTGTCCTGCTGTGTACCCCTCTGTGTCCCCCGCTGTTTCCCGCATTGTCCCCCACTGTGTCCCGCTGTGTCCTGCTGTGTCCCCCACTGTGTCCCCCGATGTATCCCGCTATGTCCCCCGCTGTATCCCGCCTTGTCCACTGCTGTGTCCCCGCTGTGTCCCGCTGTGTCCCCCGCTGTCCCCCGCTGTCCCCTGCTGTGTCCTCGCTGTGTTCCCCATTGTGTCCCGGTGTGTCCCCCGCTGTGTCTCGCTGTGTCCCACTGTGTCCCACTGTGTCCCCGCTGTGTCCCGCTGTGTCCCCGCTGTGTGCTCGCCTTGTCCCGTTGTGTACCCTGCTGTGTCCAGCTCTGTCCCCGCTGTGTCCCTCTGTGTCCCCTATCTGTCCCCCGCTGTGTACCCTGCTGTGTCCCGCTGTGTCCCGCTGTGTCCCCCGCTTTGTCTCGCTGTGTCCCCGCTGTGTTCCGTTGTGTCACACTGTGTCCCGTGGTGTCCTGCTTTTTCCCGCGCTGTGTCCCCCGTTGAGTCCCCTCTGTGTCCCCACTGTGTCCGGCTGTGTACTCGCTGTGTCCCCCTCTGTCTCCCGCTTTGTCCCATGCTGTGTCCCGCTATGTCCTCGCTGTGTGTCCTGGCTGTGTCCCGCTGTGTCCAAGCTTTGTCCCCCGCTGTGTCCCACTGTGTCCCACTGTGTACCCTGCTGTGTCCTGTTATGTTCGCGCATTGTCCCCGCTGTGTCCCGCTGTGTCCCGCTGTGTCCCGTGGTGTCCCACTTTGTCCCCCGCTGTGTCCCCCAGTGAGTCCCCACTGTGTCCCGCTGTGTCCTCCCTGTGTCCCCCGCTGTGTCCCGCTGTGTCCCCCGCTGTGTCCCGCTGTGTCCCGCTGTGTACCCCGCTGTGTCCCGCTGTGTTCCGTGTTGTCCCGCTTTGTCCCTTGCTTTGTCCCCCGCTGAGTCCCCGCTGTGTCCCCACTGTGTCCTGCTGTGTTCTCCCTGTGTCCCCCCTGTGTCCCGCTCTGTCCCCTGCTATATTCCGCTGTGTCCCGCTGTGTCCTCACTGTGTCCCTCGCTGTGTTCCGCTCTGTCCTCCACTGTGTCCCTCTGTGTCCCGCTGTGTACCCCGCTGTATCGATACTGTGTCCTGCTGGGTCCCGCTGGGTCCTCGCTGTGTTCCCCGCTGTGTCCTGCTGTGTCCCCGGCCGTGTCCACGCTGTGTCCCCCGCTGTGTCCCGCTTTGTCCCACTGTGTCCGGCTGTGTGCCGCTGTGTCCCGCTGTGAC
>NW_012297549.1:0-4287 GCF_000151885.1 Dipodomys ordii | reverse complement strand
CCGCTGTGTCCCACTGTGTCCCTGCTGTGTCCCACTGTGTCCCGCTTGTGTAAGGCTGTGTCCCCCGCTGAGTCCCGCTGTGTCCCCGATGTGTCCCAATGTGGCCTCACTGTGTACCCCGCTGTGTCCCGCTGTGTCCTCCCTGTGTCCCCCGCTGTGTCCCACTGTGTCCCCCGCTGTGTCCCGCTGTGTCCCCCACTGTGTCCCGCTGTGTCCTTGTTGTATCCCCTGCTGTGTGCCGCTGTGTCCTCGCTGTGTCCCCCGCTGTGTCCTGCTGTGTCCTGCTGTGTCACGCTGTGTCCTGCTGTGTCACGCTGTTTCCCCGCTGTGTCCCTCGGTGTACCCCGCTGTGTCCAGCTTTGTCCTCGCTGTGTCTCCCTCTGTCCCACACTCTGTCCCCAACTGTATCCCGCTGTGGCCCTGCAAGGTCACCTCTGTTTCCCGCTGTGACGCTCTGTGTTCCGTGGTGTCCCGCTTTGCCCCGCGCTGTGTTCCCCGCTTAGTCCCTGCTGTGTCACCGCTGTGTCCCACTGTGTCCTCGCTGTGTCTCCCGCTGTCTCCCGCTCTGTCACCCACTGTGTCTCACGCTTTGTCTCAGCTGTGTCCCACTGTGTCCTGCTGTGTCCCGCTGTGCCCCCACTGTGTCTCATTGTGTCCACAGCTGTGTACCACGCTGTGTAACGCTGTGTCCCTGCTGTATCGACGCTGTGTCCCACTGCGTCCCACTGTGTTCCCCACTGTGTCCCCGCTGTGTCCCGCTGTGTCCCCCGCTGTGTCCCCACTGTGTCCTTGCTGAGTTCACCGCTGTGTCCCGCTGTGTCCACCGCTGTGTCCCGCTATGTCCTGCTGTGTCCCACACTCTCCCGCTTTGTTCTCAGCTGTGTCCCGCTCTGTCCCGCTGTGTCCTCGCTGTGTCCCCCGCTGTGTCCCGCTGTGTCCCTGCTGTGTCCCAAGCTGTGTCCAGCTGTGTCCCGCTGTGTAACCCTCTGTGTCCCGCTATGTTCCCGCAGTGTCCCCGCTGTGTCCCGCTGTGTCCCGCTGTGTCCTCGCTGTGTCCCCCGCTTTGTCCCGTTGTGTCCCCAGCTGGGTCCCCAGCTGTGTCCCGCTGTGTCCCCTGCTGTGTCCCCCGCTGTGTCAGGTTGTGTCCCCCGCTGTGTCACCACTGTGTCCCGCTCTGACCTCGCTGTGTCCCCCGCTGTCTCCCGCTCTGTCCCCCTCTCTGTCTCACGCTTTGTCCCCGCTGTGTCCCACTGTGTCCCGCTGTGTCCTGCTGTGCCCCCACTGTGTCCCGTTGTGTCCACAGCTGTGTGCCACGCTGTGTAAAGCTGTGTCCCCGCTATATCCACGTTGTGTCCCGCTGGGTCCAGCTGTTTCCTCGCTGTGTTCCCCACTGTATCCCGCTGTGTCCCCGCTGTGTCCTCGCTGTGTCCCCCGCTGTGTCCCGCAGTGTCCTCGCTGGGTCCCCCGCTGTGTCCCGCTGTGTCCCCGGCTGTGTCCCTGCTGTCTCCCCACTGTGTTCGGCTGTGTCCCGCTGTGTACTGCTGTGTCCCCCGCTGAGTCCCGCTGTGTCCCCGCTGTGTCCCAATGTGTCCTCGCTGAATCCCCCGCTGTGTCCTCCCTGTGTCCCCCGCTGTGTCCCGCTGTGTCCAGCTGTGTCACACGCTGTTTATCCCGATGTGTCCTGCTGTGTCCCCCGCTTTGTCCCGCTGTGTCCCCGCAGTGTCCCCGCTGTGTCCCGCTGTGTCACACTGTGTCCCGTGGTGTCCCACTTTGTCCCCTGCTGTGTCCCCCTCTGAGTCCCCTCTGTGTCGCCTCTGTGTCCCGCTGTGTCCTCGCTGTGTCCCCCGCTGTGTGACGCTGTGTCCTCGCTGTGTTCCCCGCTGTGACCCGCTGTGTCCCCCGCTGTGTCCTGCTGTGTCCCGCTGTGTCCCTCTCTGTCCCCGCTGTGTCCCAATGTGGCCTCGCTGTGTCACCCGCTGTGTGACGCTGTGTCCTCACTGTGTTCCCCGCTGTGTCCCGCTGTGTCCCCCGCTGTGTCCCTGCTGTGTCCCCGCTGTGTCCCGCTGTGTCCCTCTGTGTACTGCTGTGTCCCCCGCTGAGTCCCGCTGCGTCCCCCACTGTGTCCCAATTTGGCCTCGCTGAGTCCCCCGCTGTGTCCCGCTGTGTCCTCCCTGTGTCCCCCGCTGTGTCCCGCTGTGTCCTCCCTGTGTCCCCCGCTGTCTCCCGCTCTGTCCCCTGCTGTATCTCACGATTTGTCCTCGCTGTGTCCCACTGTGTCCCGCTGTGTCCCGCTGTGCCCCCACTGTGTCCCTTTGTGTCCACAGATGTGTACCACACTGTGTAACGCTGTATCCCCGCTGTATCGACGCTGTGTCCCGCTGGGTCCCACTGTGTCCCGCTGTGTCCCCCGGTGTGTCCCCTGCTGTTTTCCTGTCTGTGTCCCCCGCTATGTCCTGCTGTGTCCTCGCTGGGCCACCGCTGTTTCGCGCTGGGTACCCCGCTGTGTCCCGCTGTGTCCCCTGCTGTGTACCCTGCTTTGTCCCGCTGTGTTCCCCGCTGTGTCCCGCTGTGTTCCCCGCTGTGTCCCGCTGTGTCCTCGCTGTGTCGCGCTCTGTCTCCCCCTTGTCCCCGCTGTGTCTCGCGCTGTCCCGTGGTGTCCCGCTTTGTCCCCCGCTGTGTCCGCCGCTGAGTCACCGCTATGTCCCCGCTGTGTCCCGCTCTGTCCTCCCTGTGTCCCCCGCTGTGTCCCGCTGTGTCCCCTGCTGTGTCCCGCTGTGTCTACTGCTGTGTTCCTGCTGTGTCCAGCTGTGTCCCGCTGTGTCCCCCTGTGTCCTCACTGTGTCCCACGCTGTGTTCCGCTGAGTACTTGCTGTGTCCCCCGCTGTGTCCTCGCTGTGTCCCCCGCTGTCTCCCGCTCTGTCCCCCGCTGTGTCTCACGCTTTATCCCGTCTGTGTCCCACTCTGTCCCGCTGTGTCCCGCTGTGTCCACCACTGTGTCCCTTTGTGTCCCCTGCTGTGTAACCCGCTGTGTAACGCTGTGAATCCTGCTGTATCAAGGATGTGTCACGCTGGGTCCCGCTGTGTCCTTGCTCTGTTATTCGTGGTGTCCCCCTCTGTCCCCCGCTGTGTCCCCCGCTCTGTCCTACTGTGTCCCCCGCTGTGTCTTGTTGTGTCCTACTGTGTCCCGTGGTGTCCCGCTTTTTTCCCACTATGTCCCCTGCTGAGTCCCCTCTGTGTCCCCGCTGTGTCCAGCTGTGTCCTCGCTGTGTCCTCTGCTGTCTCCCGCTTTGTCCTACGCTGTGTCCTACTGTGTCCCAATGTGTCCCTGCAGTGTCCCCCGCTGTGTCCCGCTGTGTCCCCCGCTGTGTCCTGCGGGGTCCCGCTGTGTCCCTGCTGTGTCTCCGCTGTGTCCCGCTGTGTCCCCCGCTGTGTCACCGCTGTGTACCGCTGTGTCCCCCGCTGTGTCCCGCTGTGTCCCGCTGTGTCCCGCTGTGTCCCGCTGTGTCCCCCGCTGTGTCCCGCTCTGTCCCCCGCTGTGTCCTGCTGTGTCCACTACTGTGACCCCGTTGTGCCTTGCTGTGTCCCACTGGGTCCCCCACTGTCCCCCGCTGTGTCCTTGCTGTGTCCCTCTGTGTCCCGCTGTGTCCCAAAGTGTCCCCAGCTGTGTCCCGCTGTGTCACCGCTGTGTCCCGCTGTGTCCTCGCTGTGTCCCCCGCTGTGTCCTTCTTTGTCCCTGCTGTGTACCCCGCTGTGTCCCGCTGTGTCCCCCACTGTGTCCCGCTGTGTCCCCTGCTGTGTCCCCACTGTGTCACGCTTTGTTTCGCTGTGTCCGGCTGTGTCCTCACTCTGTCTCCCTCAGTGTCCACCTGTGTCACGCTCTGTCCCCTCTGTGTCGCTCTGTGTCCAGCTCTGTCACCGCTGTGTGTCCGCTGTGTCCCACTGTGTACCCTTCTGTGTCCAGCTGTGTCCCCTCTGTGTCCCGCTGTGTCCATTCTCTGTCCCCCACTGTCCACCGCTGTGTCTCCTGACTGTGTCCCCGCAATATCCCCGCTGTGACCACTGTGTCCTACTGTGTCCCGTGGTGTCCGATTTTTTCCCTCTATGTCCCCTGCTAAGTCCCATCTGAGTCCCCGCTGTGAACAGCTGAGTACTCGCTGTGTCCTCAGAAGTCTCCCGCTTTGTTTCACATTATGTCCTACAGTGTAAAATGAATCCCTAATGTATCACACAATAAGAACAAATGAGTACCAATGTGTACCCCCGATATAACATGATGTGTCCCACAGA
>NW_012297548.1:0-3144 GCF_000151885.1 Dipodomys ordii | reverse complement strand
CTGCTGTGTCCTGCTGTGTTCCCGCTGTGTCCCAAGCTGTGTCCCGCTTTGTCCCGCTGTGTGCCCCGCTGTGTCCCACTATTTTCCCGCAGTGTCCCCGCTGTGTTCCCCGCTGTGTTCCCCGCTGTGTCCCGCTGTGTCCCCCGCTGTGTCTCGCTGTGTCTACTGCTGTGTCCCCACTGTTTCCCGCTGTGTCTCACTGTGTCCCGCTGTGTCCTCGCTGTTTCCCACGCTGTGTTTTGCTGTGTCCTCGCTGTGTCCCCCGCTGTGTCCCGTTGTGTCCCCAGCTGTGTACCCCACTGTGTCCCGCTGTGTCCCCGCTGTATCGACGCTGTGTCCCGCTGGGTCCCGCTGGGTCCTCCCTGTGTTCCCCACTGTGTCCCGCTATGTACCCTCTGTGTCCCTCGCTGTGACCCGCTGTGTCCCGCTGTGTACTGCTGTGTCCCCCGCTGTGTCCCGCTGTGTCCCCGCTGTGTCCCAATGTGTCCACGCTGTGTCCCGCGCTGGGTCCCGCTGGATCCCCCCTGTTTCCCCCGCTGTGTCCCGCTGTGTCCGGCTGTGTCCCCCGCTGTGTCCCCCGCTGTGTCCCCCGCAGTGTCAGCGCTGTGTCCTCGCTGTGTCCCCCGCTGTCTCCAGCTCTGTACCCCGCTGTGTCTCAAGCTTTGTCCCTACTGTGTCCCACTGTGTCCCGCTGTGTCCCGCTGTGCCCCCACTGTGTCCCGTTGTGTTCACAGCTGTGTACCACGCTGTGTAACGCTGTGTCCCCGCTGTATCGACGCTGTGTACCGCTGGGTCCCGCTGTGTCCTCGCTTTGTTCCCCGCTTCGTCCCGCTGGGTCCCCCCTGTGTGCCCCGCTGTGTCCCACTGTGTCCCGCTGTGTCCCCCGCTGTGTCCCCCGCTGTGTCCCTATGTGTCGCACGCTTTGTCCCCCTGTGTCCCCGCAGTTTTCCTGCTGTGTCCCGCTGTTTCCCACTGTGTTCTGTGGTGTCCCGCTTTGTCCCCCACTGTGTCCCCCAGTGAGTCGCCGCTGTTTCCCCGCTTTGTCCCGCTGAGTCCTCCATGTGTCCCCCGCTGTGTCCCGCTGTTTCCGGCTGTGTCCCCCGCTGTGTCCCCCGCTGTGTCCCCGCAGTGTCAGCGCTGTGTCCCGCTGTGTCCTCGCTGTGTCCCCCGCTGTGTCCCGCTGTGTCCCCCGCTGTGTCCCGCTGTGTCCCCCGCTGTGCCCTGCAGTGTCCCGCTCTGTCCCGCTGTGTCCTCGCTGTGTCCCGCTGTGTCCCCCCTGTCTCCAGCTCTGTCCCCTGCTGTGTCTCATGCTTTGTCCCCGCTGTGTCCCACTGCGTCCCGCTGTGTCCCGCTGTGCCCCCACTGTGTCCCGTTGTGTCCAGATCTTTGTACCATGCTGTGTAACGCTGTGTCTCCGCTGTATCTACGCTGTGTCCCGCTGGGTGCCGCTGTGTCCTCGCTGTGTTCCCCGCTGTGTCCAGCTGTTTCCCCCACTGTGTCCCCCACTGTGTCCTTGCCGTGTCCCGCTGTGTCCCGCTGTGTCCCGCTGTGTCCTCGCTATGTCCCGCTCTGTGTCCCGCTGTGTCCCCCGCCGTGTCCCGCTGTGTCCCGCTGTGTCCCGCTGCGTCCCCGCTGTGCTCCGCTGTGTCCCGCTTTGTCCCCCACTGTGTCCCGCAGTGACCCCGCTGTGTCCCGCTGTGTCCCACTGTGTCCCGTGGTGTCCCGCTTTTTCCCCCGCTGTGTCCCCGGCTGAGTCTCTCTGTGTCCCCACTGTGTCCTCTCTGTGTCCCCCGCTGTGTCCTGCTCTGTTCCCCACTGTGTCTCCCGTTTTGTCCCTGCTGTGCCCCGCTGTGTCCCGCTGTGTCCCGCTGTGTCCCCCACTGTGTCCCATTGTGTCAACAGCTGTGTACCCCGCTGTGTCCCGCTGTGTACCCGCTGTATCGACGCTGTGTCCCGCTGGGTCCTGCTGTGTCTCTCTCTGTGTTCCCCACTGTGTCCCGCTCTGTCTCCCGCTGTGTCCCTTGCTGTGTCCCCCGCTGTGTCCCGCTGTGTCCCCCGCTGTGTCCTTGCTGTGTCCCCGCTGGGTCCCGCTGGGTCCCACAGTGTCCCCCGCTGAGTCCGGTTGTTTCACCGCTGTGTCCCGCTGTGTCCCCACTCTATCGACGCTGTGTCCCGCTGGGTCCCGCTGTGTCCTCTCTTTGTTCCCCGCTGTGTCCCGCTGTGTCCCCCGCTGTGTCTCTCGCTGTGTCCCGCTGTGTCCCCGGCTGTGTCCGGCTGTGTCCCGCTGTGTCCCCCGCTGTGTCCTTGCTGTGTCCCCGCTGTGTCCCGCTGTGTCCCGCAGTGTCCCCAGCTGTGTCCCGCTGTGTCACCGCTGTGTCCCGCTTTGTCCTCGCTGTGTCCCCCGCTGTGTCCCACTTTGTGCCTGCTGTGTACCCCACTGTGTCCCTCTGTGTCCCCCGCTGTGTCCCGCTGAGTCCGCTGCTGTGTCCCGCTGTGTCCCGCTGTGTCACGCTCTGTCCCCTCAGTGTCCAGCTGTGTCTTCCCTGTGTCCCCCGCTGTGTCCCGCTGAGTCCCCTGCTGTGTCCCGCTGTGTCCCGCTGTGTCACGCTCTGTCCCCTCTGTGTCCCTCTGTGTCCAGCTCTGTCCCTGTTGTGAGTCCGCTGTGCCCCGCTGTGTACCCTTCTGTGTCCAGCTGTGTCCCCTCTGTGTCCCGCTGTGTCCCTTCTCTTTCCCCCGCTGTCCACCGCTGTGTCCCCCGGCTGTGTCCCGCAGTGTCCCCGCTGTGTCCCGCTGTGTCCTACTGTGTCCCGTGGTGTCCCGCTTTTTCCCCTCTATGTCCCCTGCTGAGTCCCCTCTGTGTCCCCGCTGTGTCCAGCTGTGTCCTCGCTGTGTCCTCCGCTGTCTCCCGCTTTGTCCCACGCTGTGTCCTACTGTGTCCCACTGTGTCCCCCGCTGTGTCCCGCTGTGTCCCGTTGTGTCCCCCGCTGTGTCCTGCTGGGTCCCGCTGGGTCCCTGCTGTGTCCCTGCTGTGTCCGGCTGTGTCCCCCGCTGGGTCCCGCTGGGTCCCACTGGGTCCCCCGCTGTGTCCCGCTGTGTCCCCGCAGGTTCACCGCTGTTTCACGCTGTGTCCTGCTGTGTTGAGCC
>NW_012297547.1:0-1143 GCF_000151885.1 Dipodomys ordii | reverse complement strand
CCGATTTGTCCCCCGCTATGTCCCTGCTGAGTCTCCTCTGTGTCCCCGCTGTGTCCCGCTGTATCCCCCGCTGTGTCCCGCTGTGTCCCCCGCTGTGTCTGCTGTGTCCGGCTGTGTCTGCTGGGTCCCGCAGTGCCCCGCTGTGTCCCCGCTGTGTCCCGCTGTGTCCCCCGCTGTGTCCCGCTGTTGTCCCCGCAGGTTCACCGCTGTTTCACGCTGTGTCCCGCTGTGTTCCGTGGTGTCCCGCTTTGTCCCCCGCTGTGGCCCCCCTGAGCCACCTCTGTGTCCCCGCTGTGTCCCGCTGTGTCCTCGCTGTGTCCGCCTCTGTCTCCCGCTCTATCCACCGCTGTGTCTCACGCTTTGTCCCCGCTGGGTCCCGCTGTGTCCCGCTCTGTCCCGCACTGTGTCCCCCGCTGAGTCCTCTATGTGTCGCCACTGTGTCCCGCTGTGTCCTCGCTGTGTCCCCTGCTATCTCCCGCTTTGTCCCACGCTGTGTCCCACTGTGTCCCGCTGTGTCCTCACTGTGTCCCCGGCTGTGTCCTGTTGTGTTCCCACTGTGTCCCAAGCTGTGTCCCGCTGTGCCCCGCTGTGTGCCCCGCTGTGTCCTGCTGGGTGCTGCTGTGTCCCCGCTGTGTCCCCGCTGTGTCCTCGCTGTGTCCCGCTGTGTCTACTGCTGTGTCCCCACTGTGTCCCGCTGTGTCTCGTTGTGTCCCGCTGTGTCCTCGCTGTTTCCCACGCTGTGTTCTGCTGTGTCCTCGCTGTGTCCCCCGCTGTGTCCCGTTGTGTACCCAGCTGTGTACCCCGTTGTGTCCCGCTGTGTCCCCACTGTATCGACGCTGTGTCCCGCTTGGTCCCGCTGTGTCCTCGCTGTGTTCCCCGCTGTGTCCCGCTGTTTACCCCTCTGTGTCCCCTGCTGTGTCCCGCTGTGTCCCGCTGTGTCCTGCTGTGTCCCCCGCTGAGTCCCGCTGTGTCCCCGCTGTGTCCCAATGTGTCCTCGCTGTGTCCCGCGCTGGGTCCCGCTGTGTCCCCCCTGTTTCCCCCGCTGTGTCCCGCTGTGTCCCGCTTTGTTTCCTGCTGTGTCCTCTGCTCTGTCCCACTGTGTCCCCCTCTGTGTCCTGCTGTGTCCCGCTGTGTCCCCCCTGT
>NW_012297546.1:0-4287 GCF_000151885.1 Dipodomys ordii | reverse complement strand
CCATCTAACCATCTAAAAGATAAACAATATATATTCAGATACTCCTACACAACAGCATCAAAATCTCCTAAATAAACTAGTCATTCAATTTAGAATCAGCTTAATCTATTCATATTCTTCTGCTTATCCTGCTTCTGATACTTCTACTCCTTCTGCTTCTCCTTCTTCTTCTCCTTCTGCTTCTCTTTCTGCTTCTGCTTATCCTTCTGCTTCTCCTACTCCTAATCCTTCTCTTTATCCTTCTATTTCTCCTTCTTCTGCTTCTCATTCTGCTTGTGCTTCTCCTTGTACTTCTGCTTCTCCTTCTGTATCTCCTTCTGCTTCTGCTTCTCCTTGTTCTGCTTCTCCTTGTCTGCTTCCCCTTCTGCTTCTTCTGCTTCTCCTTCTTCTGATTTTCCTGTTTCTCCTTCTCTTTCTCCTTCTGCTTCTCATTCTGCTTCTCCTTCTTCTTCTTCTTCCTCTTCTTCTCCTTCTCCTTCTTCTCCTTCTTCTTCTTCTTCTTCTTCTTCTTCTTCTTCTTCTTCTTCTTCTTCTTCTTCTTCTTCTTCTTCTTCTTCTTCTTCTTCTGCTTCTTCTGCTTCTTCTACTTCTTCTGCTTCTTCTGCTTCTTCTGCTACTACTTCTCTTTCTGCTTCTGCTTCTCCTGCTTGTTTTTCTGCTTCTTCTGCTGCTTCTCCTGCTGGTTCTTCTACTTCTTCTTCTGCTTCTCTTTTTGCTTCTCCTTCTGCTTCTGCTTCTGCTTCTTCTGTTTGTCCTGCCTGAATTTCTGGTTCTACTTCTTCTGCTGCTTCTCCTTCTGCTTCTGCTTCTACTTCTGCTTCTGTTTCTGTTTTTTCTGCTTCTTCTCTTTCAGATTCTCCTGCTTCTGCTTCTTGTGCTTCTCCTGCTTCTCTTTCTGCTTCTCATTCCGCTTCTGCTTCTCCTTCTGCTTCTGCTTCTCCTCCTTCTCCTTCTCCTACTTCTGCTTCTCCTTCAGCTTCTGCTTCTTCTGTTTCTCCCGCTTCTCCTTCCGCTTGTGCTTGTCCTTATGCTTCTTCTCCTGCCTCTGCTTCTCCTTCTCCTTCTTTTGCTTCTCCTTTTGCTTCTGCTTCTTCTAATTTTCCTTCTTCTTCCTTCTTCTTCTGCTTCTCCTTCTGCATCTGCTTCTGATTCTCCTTCTCCTTCTTCTGCTTCTCCTTCTGATTCTCCTTCTGTTTCTTCTTCTGCTTTACCTGCTTCTCTTTCTGCTTCTCCTTCTGCTTCTCCTTCTGTTTCTCCTTCTCCTTCTTGTTCTTCTGCTTTTCCTTCTGCTTTTCCTACTGCTTCTGCTACAACTGCTACTGCTTCTACTTCTTCTGTTTCTTCTGCTTCTCCTTCTGCTTTTGATTCTCTTTCTGCTTCTGCTTCTCCTTCTGATTCTCATTCTGCTTCTCCAGATTCTGATTCTTCTGCTTCTCCTGCTTCTACTTCTGCTTAAGGTTCTGCTTCTGCTTCTTCGGATTCTTATGCTTCTGCTTCTCCTGCTTCTGCTTCTTCTGCTTCCCCTCCTTCTCTTTCTCCTTCTCCTTCTGCTTCTGCTTCTTGACCTTCTCCTGTTTCTTCTGCTTGTTCTTCTCCTGTTTCTGCATTTCCTGCTTCTCCTTCTGCTGCTCTTTCTGTTTCTCCTGCCGCTTTTCCTTCTCCTGCTCCTTCTTCTGCTTCTCTTTCTGCTTCTACTCCTGTTTCTCCTTCTCCTTCTAGTTCTTCTGCTTTTCCTTCTGCTTCTCCTTCTGCTTCTGAATCTTCTGCTTCTTCTGATACTGCCTCTGCTTCTTCTGTTTCTTCTGCTTCTCCTTCTGCTTTTGCTTCTCTTTCTGCTTCTGCTTCTCCTTCTGCTTCTCCTGCTGCTTCTTCTTCTGTTTCTCCTGCTTCTCTTTCTGCTTTTCCTTCTGTTTCTGCTTCTCCTTCTGTTTCTTCTCCTTCTTCTGTTTCTTCTGTTTCTGCTTCTCCTGCTTCTGCTTCTCCTGCTTCTCGTTCTGCTTCTCTTTCTGCTTCTCTTTCTCCTTCTCCTTGTCCTTCTCCTTCTTCTGCTTCTTCTTCTGCTTCTGCTTCTCCTTCTTCTTCTCATTCTGCCTCTGCGCCTTCTGTTTCTTCTGCTTCTCCTGCTTCTTCTTCTCCTGCTACTCCTACTTCTCGTGCTGCTTCTCCTTCTGCGTCTCTTTCTGCTTCAGCTTATCCTTTTGCTTCTCCTACTCCTAATCCTTCTCTTTTGCCTTCTCCTTCTTCTTCTTCTGCTTCTCCTGGTGCTTCTGCTTCTGCTTATTCTACTCTTTCTGTTTCTTCTGCTTCTGCTTCAGATTGTGCTTCTTCTGTTTCTCCTTCTGGTTCAGATTCTGCTTCTGCTTCTTCGGCTTCTCCTGTTTCTTCTGCTTCTGCTTCTCCTGCTTCTTCAGCTTCTCCTGCTTCTCTTTCTGCTTCTCCTTCTGCTTCTGCTTTTCCTTCTGCTTCTGCTTCTGCTCTTCTCCTTCTTCTGTTTCTTTTGCTTCTGTTTCTTCTTCTTCTTCTTCTTCTGTTTCTTCTGATTCTACTTCTGCTTCTCCTTCTTCTACTTCTCTTTCTGTTTCTACTTCTGCTTCTTCTGCTTCTCCTGCTTCTCCTTTTGTTCTCCTTCTGTTTCTGCTTCTCTTTCTGCTTCTGCTTCTCCTTCTGCTGCTCCTTCTGCTGCTCCTTCTGCTTCTCCTTATTCTGCTTCTCCCAGTATTTCTGCTTCTTTTGCTTATTCTTTTTCTTCTGCTTCTCCTGAATCTGATGGTTCTTCTTATGCTTTTCCTTATCCTTCTACTTATAATTCTCCTTCTTCTCCTTCTTGTTCTCCTTCTCCTTCTCCTTATTCTTCTTCTTCTTCTTCTTCTTCTGATTCTTCTTCTTCTTCGTCTTCTTCATCGTCAATCAGAAGGAGAAGGATAATAATCAGAAGGAGAAGCACTAGGAGAAGCATAAGCAGAAGCAGAAGAAGATGCAGAAGGAGAAGCAGAAGAAGATGCAGAAGGAGAAGCAGGAGAAGCAGAAGAAGCAGAATTTGGAGAAGCAGAAGGAGAAGCAAAAGCAGAAAGAGAAGCAAAACAGAAGGAGAAGCAGAAGAAAAAGAAGAAGCAGAGGCAGTAGCAGAAGAAGCAGAAGATTCAGAAGCAGAAGGAGAAGCAGAAGGAAAAGCAGAAGAACTAGAAGGAGAAGGAGAAACAGGAGTAGAAGCAGAAAGAGAAGCAGAAGAAGGAGCAGTAGAAGGAAAAGCAACAGGAGAAACAGAAAGAGCAGCAGAAGGAGCAGCCAGAAATGCAGAAACAGGAGAAGAACAAGCAGAAGAAACAGGAGAAGGACAAGAAGCAGAAGCAGAAGGAGAAGCAGAAAGAGAAGGAGGGGAAGCAGAAGAAGCAGAAGCAGGAGAAGCAGAAGCATAAGAATCCGAAGAAGCAGCAGCAGAACCTGAAGCAGAAGGAGAAGCAGGAGAAGCAGAAGAATCAGAATCTGGAGAAGCAGAATGAGAAGCAGAATGAGAATCAGAAGGAGAAGCAGAAGCAGAAAGAGAATCAAAAGCAGAAGGAGAAGCAGAAGACACAGAAGAAGTAGAAGCAGTGGCAGTTGTAGCAGAAGCAGAACGAGAAGCAGAAGGAAAAGCAGAAGAACAAGAAGGAGAAGGAGAAACAGAAGGAGAAGCAGAAGGAGAAGCCGAAAGAGAAGCAGGTAAAGCAGAAGAAGAAGAAGCAGAAGAAGAATAAGAAGGAGAAGAAGAAGAAGAAGGAGAAGGAGAAGCAGAAGCAGAAAAATATGCAGAAGGAAAAGCAGAAGAAGCAGAAGCAGAAGGAGAAGCAGGAGAAGCAGAAGAAGCAGATGCAAAAGGAGAAGCAAAAGAAGGAGAAGGAGAAGCAGAGGCAGAAGAAGAAGCATAAGGCCAAGCACAAGCAGAAGGAGATGCAGAAGGAGAAGCAGAAGAAGCAGAAGCTGAAGGAGAAGCAGAAGTAGGAGAAGGAGAAGGAGGAGAAGCGGAAGCAGAAGGAGAAGCAGAAGCGGAATGAGAAGCAGAAAGAGAAGCAGGAGAAGCACAAGAAGCAGAAGCAGGAGAAGCCGAAAGAGAAGAAGCAGAAGAAGCAGAAGCAGAAGTAGAAGCAGAAGCAGAAGGAGAAGCAGCAGAAGAAGTAGAATTAGAAATTCAGGCAGGAGAAACAGAAGTAGCAGAAGCAGAAGCAGAAGGCGAAGCAAAAAGAGAAGGAGAAGGAGAAGGAGAAGAAGCAGCAGAAGGAGAAGCAGCAGAAGAAGCAGAAAAACAAGCAG